>NC_074714.1:31632935-31930435 GCF_947242115.1 Biomphalaria glabrata
TGCAAAGTGTTAGGCTATATGATGAGAATGTGCAAAGTGTTAGGCTAAATGATCAGAATGTGCAAAGTGTAAGTGTGAGCAGGTCAGGCATTAAATTATTAACAGTAGGCAGATGTTAGCGTTACTGGGTGGGCTCAATCTGTGCACCTCGGTATGGTGACCAAGGGGCTAGAGTCGCCTAAGTAACCAGACAACTAACTATAACTAAATGAAAACAAGATAACAAACTTTAGTTTAGGATAAATAAACAAAACAAAACTTTATTTACATTAAAATAAATGAATCAATAATAAAATATAATATATACACTAACTTGACTAACCACTACTACTGAACCCAGCAACTAACTAAAACAACTATCTAACACAAACTGATCAAACCAACTATCTAACACAATTTGATCATAACAACTATCTAACTAAAGAAAACTAAATCACTACAAAACAGCAACTATACTAGACCTAGATCTACACAAACATACTACAATAAACTAGTCTAGATCTACAATATCCTACTACTATAAACAACTCATAACTAAAACCAAAACAAGAACACCTTAGTCTTAGTACCTTACTATTAGCATTCACTAAGAACAGAAACAGACTATAACTAAGCTACTAAGTGACTAAGCCTTGACTAAAAAGACTAAGGCAATACTAAACTAGATATCTAGTACAGAAAAAAAATAAATCTAGATCTACAACAGAGTAATATCAGTTATAATAGCACAGCAGAGTAATAGCAGCATGTACTCCAGCAGCTATATTCAGCTGTTAAAACAGCAGTAATATTCAGCAGCTAAAAGCAGAGTAATACTCAATAGCAGCAGTGTAATTGCAGCAGCTATTTCAGCAGTAACAATAGCAGGCCGTCGCAGGTACAGAAATAAAAATATTGAAAACAATTAGGCCTACTAGCATTTAAGATCACCAAGACCTCTCGTCACACAGACAAAGATGCTGTACTGACCGTACACTGGTCAACTGTCCGCTCAACTGTTTTAAAACAACGTGGCATCACTTTTTATACACCCCACCCTAACCTACACAAAAAGCGGAAGTACAAATAATACATTTGGCACTAGCCTATAAAAAATATTATACATAAAAATATAGCTCTGGGAGCGCAAGCTCACATTAGGCTAAATGATCAGAATGTGCAAAGTGTTAGGCTAAATGATCAGAATGTGCAAAGTGTTAGGCTAAATGATCAGAATGTGCAAAGTGTTAGGCTAAATGATCAGAATGTGCAAAGTGTTAGGCTAAATGATCAGAATGTGCAAAGTGTTAGGCTAAATGATCAGAATGTGCAAAGTGTTAGGCTAAATGATCAGAATGTGCAAAGTGTTAGGCTAAATGATCAGAATGTGCAAAGTGTTAGGCTAAATGATCAGAATGTGCAAAGTGTTAGGCTAAATGATCAGAATGTGCAAAGTGTTAGGCTAAATGATCAGAATGTGCAAAGTGTTAGGCTAAATGATCAGAATGTGCAAAGTGTTAGGCTAAATGATCAGAATGTGCAAAGTGTTAGGCTAAATGATCAGAATGTGCAAAGTGTTAGGCTAAATGATCAGAATGTGCAAAGTGTTAGGCTAAATGATCAGAATGTGCAAAGTGTTAGGCTAAATGATCAGAATGTGCAAAGCGTTAGGCTAAATGATCAGAATGTGCAAAGTGTTAGGCTAAATGATCAGAATGTGCAAAGTGTTAGGCTAAATGATCAGAATGTGCAAAGTGTTAGGCTAAATGATCAGAATGTGCAAAGTGTTAGGCTAAATGATCAGAATGTGCAAAGTGTTAGGCTAAATGATCAGAATGTGCAAAGTGTTAGGCTAAATGATCAGAATGTGCAAAGTGTTAGGCTAAATGATCAGAATGTGCAAAGTGTTTCGTTAAGGAAAAAAGTGTTGGGAAACAGTGCACTAGACACACACACACACACACACACATATATATAAATACATATATAAAAGAACCAAGCTGTATACACGTTACAAAAAGTATTATTGTCCTTTCTTTTTTTTTTTTTTTGACTATACCAAGTGCTATTTGAGCATGGAATGGGTTGCCTGAGCCAGCACGGAAAACCAGAGACTTGGCAGAATTGAAGTCATTGGTTAACATGCATGACTAGGGCTAAATTATCTTCTTTTTTTAAAGTAACAAGGGTTATATAAAATAAGAAAAGAAAACAAGGTTACTAAGACAGTTTGTGTGGAACACAAACTCCAAATAGGCCCCGGTAAAAAGCCGGGTTTCAATATTTTCAGAAAGAATATCAGAATCAAATTCTTGTGTGGTGCCCCAACGATCCATCAGACCAAGGTATAGGTGAAAGTGAAGGTGAAGTTGGATGTGAACCTGGCCTAACTGATGTCATAAAATAATTATATACTTGATCTAATTGTTTTGTAAAGGGTCAATCTCTTATTCAAAGCCTCAAGAAAAAAAAAACATTTCCGTAAATAAAAAAAAATAAAAAATCCTTTAGTTAAATGCCCTGTGTCTGTTTTTTGTACCTCTGCAGTTCACGCGATAATATGGAAAACTACTAATTAATTGTTGTTTTAAATTATATCCCGCTTATATGCATAGTAAATAGATTTTTTTCGATTTAAAAATAAAAGTAAACATTTCTTTTGTAAATGTAGTAGTTAGTATGACAGAACTTACTTAATTTAGCAATAAATTTGTAAAAAATAATTTTGTTGACATAAATTCTAAAACCGTTTGCATAAATGTATTAAAATATGGTAAATGGTCACCTCCCTACTAAATAGCTTCCCGTATTTGTTACTATTAATAGCAAATATTTGTAAAAATGGTGTATTTTTATGAAAAAAACTGCTTGCATAGTTGATTTCAAAAATTAAATTTTGCGCTTTCAGAAAAGAAAAAAGTAGCCGCTGCATAAGAACTTTAAAAGGTCTAAAATATGATGTCGGATTTTCAATATCTTTTCTAGTTTAAGATCTAAATGGGACGGACGGACAGACAGATCACACAAAACACATAGCGTCTTTTCCCCTTTCGGGGGGCCGCCAAAAAAAGAGCATAATATCTTTCATATTGTCCAATCCATTTCACCTTGGACAACTTATTTCTTGATGCACTAGAACTTGAGAGGATTTTGACAGTGAGTGTGACTGTACCAGCTCAACATTCCTTTCTTCACTATATTTAGAAATTCTTCTTTTTTGTTAAAGTTATGCTCTGTCAATACGGAGAATGATACAGATAGGCATACAGCACTAAACTTAAAGCATCTTTTCTTCACAAGAGCCTCTTTAAAAAAGAACACATTTTTCATTAGCTATGTGTTTTTGTCACAAATTGATATGCACCACAATGTACAGTATTGTATAGCACACTATTCCTTACTGAATATCCTGGAGTGATTTTAAAGATGACATTGAACATGTCGTTATGAAGTACGTTAAACAAATACATATAGAAGTTATTTCCCTTATTCGATATCGAACAAAGTAATTAATTACTAATAATTAATTGACTAATCGGTTTATTTTTTTATTGATTCATGTTTTTTTTAGGTACAACAAATAATTGTTTAAAGTTTCAACTTGATCCGAGAATCGGTGTGGGAGAAATAACGTGTTCAATTATCTAAGGGGACTAAACTCTAGATGTTTAGCCATATCTGTGAATACTGAAGGATTTATTTCCCTTTTTGATATCAAACAACTTAATTAATTACAAGTAATTAATTGACTGATTGGTTAATGGTTTTATTGTTTCATGTCTTGTCTATGCCAATGAATAATTGTGCAAAGTTTTAACTTGATCTAAGAATGGATGTGGGAGAACTAACGTGTACGCACTTTTTGACCAGACAGACATATAGACAGACATTGTGAGTAGATATAAACTTTGTCTGGTATAACAAGATAACAAGTTACAAGAAAACTAGGGCACAAGACACTAAAACAAAAGAAATTAGAACACAAGAAATTAAAATACGAGTGTCAGGAAAATGAATTTATTTAGTATATTTATGAATCATTCCCTGAACTTGATGTCAAACCAAAAGGTATAAATATTGATCGACATTGGTACTCTTGGAAACAAGGAGGTACAAAGGGACAAATGGTCACCAGCTCACACCTCTGGCCAAATGGACAGGAAGGTCCACATCTGTTCACAATACAAACAGGGTCTCTGTTGACTGATGGGATACCTGGTGGTGCCCGGTTGTAACAGCAGTTCCCAAGTCCTGTTCCTTCTGCTACACACACAGAGTCAAAGGGACACGATCTTGGTTGGAAAGGGTTACATACTCGTGCACTTATTGAGCTGAGGAAACACAATGTTTAGATAATGTTAGATCTAGAGATGTATGAGCGACTTTTTTGACTGACAATAGGCCTACTTTCGGAAATAGAATGTTTAGATAATGTTAGATCTAGAGATGTATGAGCGACTTTTTTGACTGACAATAGGCCTACTTTCGGAAATAGAATGTTTAGATAATGTTAGATCTAGAGATGTATGAGCGACTTTTTTGACTGACAATAGGCCTACTTTCGGAAATAGAATGTTTAGATAATGTTAGATCTAGAGATGTATGAGCGACTTTTTTGAATCACGATACTTTCGGAAATAGAATGTTTAGATAATGTTAGATCTAGAGATGTATGAGCGACTTTTTTGAATCACGATACTTTCGGAAATAGAATGTTTAGATAATGTCAGATCTAGAGATGTATGAGCTACTTTTTTGAATCACGATACTTTCGGAAATAGAATGTTTAGATAATGTTAGATCTAGAGATGTATGAGCGACTTTTTTGAATCACGATACTTTCGGAAATAGAATGTTTAGATAATGTCAGATCTAGAGATGTATGAGCTACTTTTTTGAATCACGATACTTTCGGAAATAGAATGTTTAGATAATGTCAGATCTAGAGATGTATGAGCTACTTCTTTGAATCGTGATACTTTCGGAAATAGAATGTTTAGATAATGTCAGATCTAGAGATGTATGAGCGACTTTTTTGAATCACGATACTTTCGGAAATAGAATGTTTAGATAATGTCAGATCTAGAGATGTATGAGCTACTTTTTTGAATCACGATACTTTCGGAAATAGAATGTTTAGATAATGTCAGATCTAGAGATGTATGAGCTACTTCTTTGAATCGTGATACTTTCGGAAATAGAATGTTTAGATAATGTCAGATCTAGAGATGTATGAGCTACATCTTTGAATCACGATACTTTCGGAAGTAGAATGTTTAGATAATATTAGATTTTAAAATGTAACAGGTCTTTCTTTAAAAGAGCAGCACGGGCCGCACAGTTGGCTGTGGTGATTATTATTTGTTTCCTCGAATCTTGTGGTTAAGTCTAAAATGGAACCATGATCGAACTCAGTTCTAGTGTAGTGTAGTGAGATACATTCGTACTAGACAAGATTGCAACTAAACTTTGTTTTCATACAAAGCAAATTCGAAAATAGAATGAAATCTTTGAAATGAGCTTAATTGATGCGCAAAATACCACTCATTTAAAATACCACTCATTTAAAATACCACTCATTTAAAATACCACTCATTTAAAAAACCAATCATTTAAAATACCACTCATTTAAAATACCACTCATTTAAAATACCACTCATTTAAAATACCACTCATTTAAAATACCACTCATTTAAAATACCACTCATTTAAAATACCACTCATTTAAAAAACCAATCATTTAAAATACCACTCATTTAAAATACCACTCATTTAAAAAACCAATCATTTAAAATACCACTCATTTAAAATACCACTCATTTAAAAAACCAATCATTTAAAATACCACTCATTTAAAATACCACTCATTTAAAATACCACTCATTTAAAATACCACTCATTTAAAATACCACTCATTTAAAATACCACTCATTTAAAATACCACTCATTTAAAAAACCAATCATTTAAAAAACCAATCATTTAAAATACCACTCATTTAAAATACCACTCATTTAAAATACCACTCATTTAAAATACCACTCATTTAAAATACCACTCATTTAAAATACCACTCATTTAAAAAACCAATCATTTAAAATACCACTCATCATTTAAAATACCACTCATTTAAAAGACCACTCATCATTTAAAAGACCACTCATTTAAAAGACCACTCATTGATTGAAACCTTTCAATGACCTATCAAGAGATGATGAAACGGAGCGTAACTCGACATTTTGAAGACTTTCAAAAGTGACTAGACAAAACTCAAACTACATATTTGTTAAAATACAAGCTCTATCTTTATGAAGTCATGTGTGTGTGAGTGTGGAGAAAATAATCACAAAAAATTTAAGTTCTGTAAATTAGATATTAAGAACAACTAGAGTTACACAGTGGCGTCACTAAGGTTGGTGTCACCCGGTGCGGAAAGTTGTGGGTGTCCGCCCCACCCCCATGACAAATCCCCTCCCCCCAAAAAAACAAACTATCGTTAGTTTTTTTTTTTGAACTATAATGCTGTGTTCTAATAAATTGATTCTTACACTGTAAAACGAGTGTCGATTCTATTGTAAATTTCGTTGTTTATGACATTTTATTAAAAGTTATTACAAAAATGTAAAATTATTGAAAATAGAAAAATTGAATTTGAATATGTTTTCTTTACCAAAGGCTATTAAAGACCTGCTCATGGAAACAGTTTTATATTATGCTAGTGTTTCTAAATTGCTGCCGAAGAGGCAGATCAAGCACTGGACAGATTTTAGTCCCGCCAACCATCAACGAAAGTCTGTTGACCAGTTTTGTTGTTTAACAGCGTCCATCGCGAATCACTCTGGGAAATAGCAAGAGAATATAGTATCCCGCAACCATTGGTCAAGATTCTGAGAAATCTACCAGGAAATCAAACTGCTGCATTAGAACAGATGATGGAGTAACGGAGTTCTTTAACATCGAGATGATCAAGTGTGTATCTTTTCACCATTTCTCTTTCTGCTAGCCATCGACGATGTCATGACAAACAACAACATGAATTAGGCTGCAATCAATATCCCAAATCGTGAACGAAACCGACTAACGAACCTGGATTGTGCAGACGACGTGTAGCATTATTCGGGAATATAATGAAATTCAAGAGATAACGGACAGTGTCGATAAAGACCCATATATAAATACGCTCAGAGTTATGCATATAGGCTAGAGGTCACTTAGTACCCTCGACAACATTGGTCCTATAGATCTTGATCAAATAGAAAAGTTAACCTTTTTGCTCAGCGTTATCACCAGTAATGGAGATGCATAGCATGTTGTTCCATGACCATAGTCAAAGCTGGAGACGTCGTTCAAAGACTACGGCCACTCAGAACAAAGAAATCAATTCGCCTAAAGACCAAGATTCACATCTTCAATACAATCATTGTCCTAACGGCCACCTTCGAGACGTGGAAATTTGAAAAGAGGCTAAACGTGGCTCAGCAGCGATGGCAGAGAAGGATCCTAGTCTTTCCTTTGGAAGTAGGTCAACGAATGGTAGCTTGTCCTACAACTAGCTACTCAGATGTCAATCAGCCCACCCAGACCCTGCACACACGCCGCCTCACTGGCTTCATCAACAATCGTAAGAGCTCTCAGTCCCACAACGTAACAGCACTTACCTAGGTATCAAAGGGTTGCCAGTAAGTAGAGTGTTGAGGTAACGATTTTTGTTACAGACTGCATCCACACCTAGCAAGACATTTAGAGGCGAGAACAGAATGCATCTATTAGTAATGATGTCATGTCTAAACGACTAAAGTCTATGAATGCTTGTCATCAAACCTAGTACTGACCTCTTGGTACGCAAGGAACGCAAACAGGTCTTGGTGGACAGGTGGGACATTGCTGGATCACTCTGCAGACATTTCCAGGCAAACATCGCACAGTGGAACACAGAAAACTGACTGGAAGTTGGGCAGCGGTCAAGTTTAGGACGCTCAGCTAGATAGACAAGGAGATTGAGTGAGAAATACAAAACTCTCTGATTGAGTCTCTGTTTCTGTCTTTGTCTCTGTCTCTTTCTCTCTCTTTCTCTTTCTTTTTTCTTCTCTCTTTCCTCTTTCTTTTTTCCTTCGGTGTTAATTTAACTTAGCTTTCAAATCTCTGATACAAGTAGAAATGTAAGATTATTTGAAGACAATGTAAGATTATTTGAAGACGACTGTAAACACATAACTAGAACACTGATAAATAGACAGTATCTCCAAAGATCGAACAGTGTTTTTGTAGTAATAAAGTATTAAACACTTGGAATTGCTGTGTTTGAGTCTCATGCTATGCATTAAGTTCATTAGTTTTCATGGCCGGTTGTTTACGAGGATCTTGTGAAGCCAGAACAACGTTCTAAGGCCAGAAACCAAGTAAATGTCTAGAGACAAGAATAGTTCCAAGTCACGTATTCACACGGACTCGACTTCAGCAGCGTAGTTACGGCACTAACAATACTGTGTTTTAAATAATCTACTTATTTATATTCTACTTACCAGAACCAACGGAAATAATAAGCCTCTCATGTTTCTGTGTCCTCTGCACTTTCAACTCGACCACCTGGGACTGAGCGATGTGTGATGAAGACAGCCGCTAACTCACTCTTTATATACATGGCATCTCATTGCCCACATTATGTCATCAATAGTCAAGTCAGTTCCTCCATATGACATTTTGACATGTTCTTTATTTTGACGGACATCACATTAGGCAGAGCAAAGGCAAGCGTTGGACAGCCATGACATTAGCAACAAATAAAGAACATCACAAGGTGTGATGGATAGAACATGAGAGGTAGAAAGTGTAGATCCTTTAGTTTCTTTTACTTACACGTTTATCTCTATTACCACACAGACGCTAATTCACAACTCCTTCTCAACGCTGTTGTAGTCTGATTTGAGACCATCTAGCAAGCTTGAGTTCAAGAAAACGTCGATAGTTTGTTTGTTATACCAACTGTTCATTAAAGAGTGACTTTAGTTTGCCTCGAATGGGCACCATCTTAAGAACTGATTCTAATTCATTGACGTTTCATTTACAATTTCTTTTTAACTGTATCTCTACATCTGGTGAGACAAACTATTTGGAGATTAAGAACTAAATGTGCAAAAATTCACCTTGATCCGAGATTGGGTATTGAAGAAATAAGGTGTACTAACTTTTTACCAGACAGACAGACAGACAGATATATTCTAGAAAAACTGTTTTACATTGCAGCTTTTGCGTAAATCAATTGGCCTATTATTGGCTTGGAAGAAAGTCTTTGCAGTGTAACTTCTCAAATAGTCACGTTCCGGCATTTAATAGAGCAGTTTATGTATGGAATCTGACAACATTGACGCACAACTTTTTTTTTTCGCAGTATTCATTATGGCTTTTAGCGAAACTTTTTAGTTTCACCACACCTTGCATGTTGCTAAATCTTGCAAGGTAAAGTATGGACTTTGTAACCAAATAAATATTTGAACTTGTCCCTGATCGACTTGAAAACATTGTCTAAAGAAGGTGTCATCTAGTCCATTTTCGGACATAAAATTAGGAGCATTAAAGTATTTCAATCTAACATTTATTTCTACGTTCTAGCTCTGATCCACTGGTTGCTAGGGTAATGAGTTTCTAGAAAACAGTTCACTATTTCCTTGAGCTCTGTTGGAATGTAGTCAGATGTTTTTGTTATATTTTCAATATGGTCTCTTATAGTAGGAAGAGAGCTTTCGTCCCAGGGTGGAGATTCATTATGATGTATCGTGGATTCCAGAGTTATTTTTTCAAGGTGGTGTTTCTTTTTTAGGTTTAGAGATTCCTGTATGAAATTGGTCCCTAGTGCCAGTTTTGTGAATTTTTTGTTTGAGTGGGTGTCTCTCCAAGGTTTCCTATTTAGTAAATAAGTAATACCAACAAGTTTCATACTCATTAAGACTGCTATTGGACGACATGTACACAACTAAATCAAACCTGGAAATCTCCTCACATCTCAAAAAAAGACTAAAATAAGAATATTTCACTCTAATGTCAAGGCGGTCCTACTGTATGGTTCTGAAACATGGAGAACAACAAAAAAAAGTACAGACCTCAACAGATGCCTGAGAAATAGCCTAAAAATACACTGGTACAACAAAGAAAAAAAACACCAAACCGTGGGAAATGAGTGGGCAGAAAAATATAGAGGTGCAAGTCTTAGAGAGGAAGTGGAGATGGATTGGTCTTAGAGTGGAACCCCCAGGGAACAAGATGTAGAAGAAGACCAAAAAGAACATGGCGACACAGTATACTAGAAAAAGAGGACCGGAAAGAGCTGGGAAGCCAATAAAAACAACTACCAAGAGACCGTGGAGAGTGGCGTGTTTTTAGTTGGGCCCTATGTTCCATGAGGAACTCAAAGGAAAGATGATGCTGAAGGCTGCTATTGTATTGTTTATACTTTTCAGACTACATAGATGTATAAATAAAACACATTATGCATACATCCAGTTTTCGATGCGTTATCAAGCTGTATATAATTTGAAGAGAATTAGGCTTACACCTATAATATGACACATGGGCGTAGCCTGGAGGGGGGGGGTTCAAATCATCACTTGCCTCAAACCTCATTGTCTCAAAAAGAAACTTTACTTAATTCCCCAGTGTAGCCAATTTAAGCAAACTACAGTCATCGAATTTCCTAAGCGTAGCCCCCTCCAATACAAAAACTAAAGCAAAACTGTAGTTACTATTTTCTACCAGTCGCTGGACTCCATTAATTAAGTGCAGTGAATAGCAGATTTGGTTTTTGATTTTTTTAGCGGAAGAGTAGCAAGCTAATTGCAATGGAGATACCTCAGAATATGCATTTTTAAAGCTTAAAATAACGGAAATAATGCATGGATCCGGGCTTCGCCCGGGACACAGCTGAGGCACCTCACAGCGCTCACCCAGACACCCTAGCTATCCCTGGTGGTGTCTACTGTCTTTCCACTAATTAAATGAAGAACCTATTCTAGGAAAAAAAAACACCCTAAAGAGATGAAAGGTCAGAATGTAATGAAGATTAATTACATATATATACATTGCAGAGGGGGGTAGAAAAAATCACCCCCCACACACACACCGAAAAACTCCTGACTACACCCGTGATATGACATGCCATTCATTTGTGGGCCGGCTTATATGGTAATGCCCGGGCTGATTTTGATACCCAGTCCACACCTGGGGTCACTGGCGGATCCAGAACTTTGGAGTGGGGGGGCGATTTTTTTTCCAAACCCTAACCCTAACGCCCAGTAAACCCTAACCCTATGCATAAACGTGCGTACAGCATATATATATATTCGATATATGAGAATAAAATAAGACTGTTTCTCAATCTTCGGAAAAAAAAACAGAAAAAAAAAACAGTCTTTCTCTTGTAAGCTTGGGGGTCTGGGAGCGCGCTGTAAGCGAAGCCCCGACGCCCAAAAGCGTTTTCTTGCATTTTTCACGTCTGAAACGTATTTTTCTGACATCTACAGCTCATTATTTATCAGTGGGGTTCGGGGCGAAGCCCCGACGCCAAAAGCGTCTACTTGCATTTTTCACGTCTGAAACGTATTTTTCTGACATCTACAGCTCATTATTTATCAGTGGGGTTCGGGGCGAAGCCCCGACGCCAAATGCGTTTTCTTCCATTTTTCACGGCTGAAACACATTCTCCTGACATCTACAGCTCATTACTTATTAGTGGTGTTCGGGGCGAAGCCCCGACGCCAAAAGCGTTTTCTTGCATTTTTCACGGCTGAAACGCCTTCTCCTGACATCTACAGCTCATTACTTATTAGTGGTGTTCGGGGCGAAGCCCCGACGCCAAAAGCGTTTTCTTGCATTTTTCACTGAAGAAATGAAATTATATAAAGACCGGTTAAAATACCAATAACAAGTTTTAATCATATAGATATTTAATTGATTCTCTTAGCAAACTGTGATTTCTAAAAATAAATAGGACCGCCCCCCCCACTCGAAAGTTTATGGTGGGGGGGGGCAGATTGATGCCATCGCCCCCTCCCGACCCTACCAAATCGGCCAAAATACTAGAAGGGGGGGCGAAATAATCTAAAAATAGGTTGAAATATAAATAATTAGTATATATTATTAACATAAGTAATAAATTCGCATACAAATTGTGTGAATTCTATACTATAATTCGTCCGCCCCCCCACCCGAAGGGGGGGGGGGTCGGCCGAGTGGAAGGGGGGCGATCGCCCCTACCGCCCCCCCTCCCTGGATCCGCCAGTGCCTGGGGTTTGGGCTTTTAAAAAATTTTTTCCCCACCCTATTCCTTTAAAAGGACTGGATCCGCCTTTGATGGCGAAGCCCTCTATGTAACTTATCTTGTACAGATTTAAGGATACATCTTTTGGGCTTAAAAATGCTGAAGTCTCTTCAACTACGGAGACTTGCACAATTGCAAATTTTTGAACAGCATTAAATCCAGGCCTGAGTGAACCAGAACGAAATGTGTGTCAAGATCTTGGAGTTAATGAGTTTATTTCCTAGACACGATGACAAACCGTTGACCTAATCAATCACATGAAATGTAGAACAATCCGCCCAGAAACTAGTTCAAAGAAGGAGTTTTTTTGTTACCTCATATTTCTAAGTCTCATTGAAAGAAGCCTTTATTCTTATGGGCAGTAAGCCAACTTCCTTCTTCGCGTCGTTTTTAACTATGAAATCACAGCGTATACTGAGCTTTTGTTTTAATAAGGCATTATTTAAATCTCATTGCCTTGCGTGATGCGATGCATGTAACCAGAGATCAGAGACGTCACAAAGCAGTCACTAAACAAGTCTGATTCTTTCATTGTATCAACAATGTATCTAACTAAAGTAAAAGTAAAGTTCCCCTTTCAGACCTTTTGGTCTATCGGGCAGATGATGTAAAGGTCATCTGTTTTTGTGGCCTACGGTTAACGAGGGTGTCATGTGGCCAGCACAACGACCAACCGCCTTTACTTTTCCCCAAACTAATGTCAGGTACCCATTTAGAGCTGGGTCGACTCAGAGACGCCCAAAGATCCCGAAATGAAAATCCCAGTCTTCACCGGGATTCGAACCCGGAAACTTCGGTTTGGGAGTCAAGTGCTTTACCGCTCAGCCACTAGTTTTCTGTTAAATACAAGACTGAGTATCTTATTGGATGTATTTCCCAAAGGAAATAAAAAAAAGACAAAAATGAAAACATTGCCTACTGTTTCTGCCTCTTATTGTATCGTTTAATTGTCACCATTGTATGCGTTGGTTTAATTGTCACCATTGAATGCGTTGGTTTAATTGTCACCATTGTATGCGTTGGTTTAATTGTTACCATTGTAGGCGTTGGTTTAATTGTCACCATTGTATGCGTTGGTTTAATTGTCACCATTGTATGCGTTGGTTTAATTGTCACCATTGAATGCGTTGGTTTAATTGTCACCATTGTATGCGTTGGTTTAATTGTCACCATTGTAGGCGTTGGTTTAATTGTCACCATTGTAGGCGTTGGTTTAATTGTCACCATTGTAGGCGTTGGTTTAATTGTCACCATTGTAGGCGTTGGTTTAATTGTCACCATTGTAGGCGTTGGTTTAATTGTCACCATTGTATGCGTTGGTTTAATTGTCACCATTGTATGCGTTGGTTTAATTGTCACCATTGTATGCGTTGGTTTAATTGTCACCATTGTATGCGTTGGTTTAATTGTCACCATTGTATGCGTTGGTTTAATTGTCACCATTGTAGGCGTTGGTTTAATTGTCACCATTGTAGGCGTTGGTTTAATTGTCACCATTGTATGCGTTGGTTTAATTGTCACCATTGTATGCGTTGGTTTAATTGTCACCATTGTATGCGTTGGTTTAATTGTCACCATTGTAGGCGTTGGTTTAACTGTCACCATTGTAGGCGTTGGTTTAATTGTCACCATTGTAGGCGTTGGTTTAATTGTCACCATTGTAGGCGTTGGTTTAATTGTCACCATTGTAGGCGTTGGTTTAATTGTCACCATTGTAGGCGTTGGTTTAATTGTCACCATTGTAGGCGTTGGTTTAATTGTCACCATTGTATGCGTTGGTTTAATTGTCACCATTGTAGGCGTTGGTTTAATTGTCACCATTGTATGCGTTGGTTTAATTGTCACCATTGTATGCGTTGGTTTGTTCCGTCGCGTCAATTAATAGTAATGATTTCAGTGAGAAAAAAAAAACCAGCTAACCATTATCAGCGCTTTAAATGTATGTAAATAATCTCCGAGATCGGAACTAAAGTGATTAATATAGAAATGAGGTACTGTGATCATTGATTTTAGGTTTTCGTTAGGAATATCTTCACGCTAAATCTCAGCATTTATTGTTATAATGTTGGGGAATTAAGCCGCCTCCTTTACCAACTGGTCCAGACAAGTGATAGGATCATAGCGCATTGAGAAAGCTAAATACATGACATTGCGCTAAACAAAAACTATTGGTAAAATATTTCTAATCGCACAGATTTACTTTTGTTAGTCCATATCTATTACACATTTTATGACATGACTAATCCAGACTTATTGATACAATTACACTTTATAAACGTTTTTAAAGTATTTTTACAATTTTTCGTGTTTCTCCCGACAATACTTCAACATCAAGTGTTTTAGAATCATTGAAAAGCGCTCGTGAAAATGCGTCATGCTCTCTTTAAAATATATTCTGTATCTCTGCCTAACGACAAACTCGGGGAACTAAATTTGTTTCCGATTTCTCTACTCTGTAGATGAAGTGGGCTGGCGACTCGGCGTCCACAAGCGGTTCCCTTGAATTCATAGGCACAGTGTTATGTTGCCGGTATCTAACAAGTTAAAGAGTGCGACATTTTTAATAAAGATCTAAATCAAGTGGTTTTACAGTCACAATCTTAAGATTAAACGTTTTGTAAACCTTATATGAATCCCGATTTTGCATAAATTAAATATTAATCTTTAGCAGTCTTTTGATTTCAGTTCCGCTTGAATGTGTGTGTGTGAAGGAGGGGGGGGGGAATGAGAGTGGGATTAGGTCAGGAGAAAGTAGGTCACGGGAAGAAGGAAATGATTCTTCAATTAAATGTTATCTATAAAAGTTCCCCTATAATAGTTCCCCTTTAAAACCTTGAGATCTAAAGGGCAGATGATGTAAAGGTCATTTGTATCTATGGCCGACGGTTAACGAGTAGGTCATGAGGCCAGCACAATGACAAACCGCCTTTACTTTCCCCGACTTAAGTCCAGGACCCATAATAGTTGTGTGGACGTTTTAAAAGTCCTGAAATTAAAAATCTATCTTCATCGAACTCGGAACTCCTCGGTTCGGAAGCAAAGCGCTTCACGACCTCCACGCTTCCTCGTGCAGAACTGTTTATATAACGAGATGAGATTGTTGAAAATACAAATGGAACAACAAACAAGGTTACAAAGACAGTTTGTGTGGAAACACAAACTCAAAATCGGCCCCCGAGGTGGTCCACCCAGGCAGTTAAAAAGGCAGGTTTCAATATTTTCAGAAAGAACATCAGAATGAGATTCTATCAAAGACAAATGACAGAGAAGAATGGAGAAAGAAGGTTGACAGATCTTGTGTGGTGCCCCAGCGGTCAAGCAGACCAAAGGATAGGTAAAAGTGAATGTGAAGTTAGATGTGAACTAGGCCTAACTGATGTCTTATAATGAATATCTAATTGATCTAGTTGTTTTGTAAAGGGTCAATCTCTTATTCAAATCCTCAAGAAAAAAACATTTCCATAAAAAAAAAAATGTCCTATAGTTAAGTGTTTTATAGCTACTGAGCCGTTCTGCAGTTCACGCGATAATATGAAAACCTACTTATTAATTGTTGTTTTAAATTATGTACAACTTATTTGCATACTAAATAGATGTTTTATCTTTAAAAAAATAAACATTTTGTTCTGTGTAAATGTAGCAATTAGTATGACAAAAGTTACGTAACTTAGCAATACAAATGTAAACACCATTTGCATAAATTTGTTATTGATATGGCTGTAGATGCCTGCCCATGCTAAAGTGCTTTCAGTGTTTGTTACTATTAATAGTGAATAGTTGTAAAAGTTTTGTATTTTTTTATGAAAAAACTGCTTGCATAATTGATTTAAAATATTAGATTTTTCACTCAGAAAAGAAAAAAGTAGCCGTTGCATCAGAACTTTGAATGGTCTAAAAGATTATGATTTTCACTATCTTTGCTAGTTTACGAGATTTAAACGGGACGGACGGACGTACAGACATTCCACACAAAACTAATAGCGTCTTTTCACCTTTCGGGGGCCGCAAAAAAAAAAAAAAAAACAAGCAAAATATAAAAAACAGTTTTAAGAAAACACAAGCTTATATTGAGTGAAGGGAGAGCACCATTCAAACACTACATATTTCTCAATACTACAAGGTATACCTCCTCTTTTCTATGTAAAATACCACCAATTGATTAGTGTGAAGAAACAAGTCCTTTTAAGTATAAACTGCCTTTTATTGTGCAGCATTCAAACATAACATATTCACAAGGCGAACATATAACAAACTCCACTAGATGACTTCCTCTCTTCTTGTTTACACACTCGTCACCTCCTAAGAGTCCCCTAACTCTCCGATACCCAACACTTGACCGTGTGTCACGGTTGACCACACACAGTAACCGTGTCACAACAATTAGCTACTTGATGAGTTTATTTAATCCTTTTGTTTTCATTGACACGTGTACAAGAATTCACCCAGACAAACAGACGGAGTGAGTTGCTATAAGCTTTGTAAACAAAACATAAGGGGGATATGCTTCAGGGGTCACACATTTAAAAGTTGCAAAAGTAAAAAAGGTCAAGTTTATTTCATCCTTTGTAAAACTCCCTCAAGTCAAACAGATGACATTTGCAATGTTTCAAAACTTAGAACCAGTCCAAACTTACTACTTATAATATTGCAAGTATTAAAAACTTCTGGTCCTTAAATCAAATTCAAACATTTTTGGTTATGATGAGGTTCACAGAGTAGTTTGGGAGAATCGTTAGGTCACAGATAAAGTGGTCAAAGGTAAAAACAAGACAAATATTTAAAAATAAAACTTTGCAAAAAAAAATTATCTAAGAGGAAGAACCGCAAAAATCACAACCATTTATCTATAAACTGCAGGAATAAGTTCCTTTCTTTCTCTACAAAAACAACATTAAATAATATCATTGATAAACTGATGGTTGTTTTTATTGATTCATGTATTTTCATTGTCTATAAATAATTATGCACAATCTCAACTTGATCCGTGAATGTGATTGGGAGAGAAAACGTTAACAGAACGTTATTAGGGAAATAACTCCACATATACAGCCACATCTCTCAATAAGTAGCATTTATTTCCCCTTTTCGATACAAAACAAATAATTATTAAAGAATAATTAATTAACTAATTGGTTATATTTTTCATTGATTCATGTTTTGTCAAGCAAATATTGTGTAAAGTTTCAACAAGAAATGACTTATACAAATTGTGGAAAATAAAGAGTTAGACAGTTGAAATAAACTTTGTAAAAATCCTTTTGTTGGTTAAAAAAAAAATCCATTTTTAGCACTCAAAAAAAGTGAAATAGGCGCTTATTAATTTTGCGTGATCTGTTTTTTTTTTTTTTTAAAAAAAAAAAAAGCTTGTGAGATTTAAATGTGACATTGTTCTATTTCTATCTGGGTCACGTTGACCCGACTAAATGACCTTGGTTTACCATTCATCACCAACAAAACGTCAAAGACATTTGATGGATTAACGTTGTCTACTTAAAACAAAGCAACCGAAGAATGATTTTGTTAAAGCCATTGACAGAGTTTCATTAGATTTAAAACCAAAACAAAATCAATGTCCTCAATGTCAGATATAAGAAGACAACTCAAGTACAGACAACTCACATACTGACTACTTAAGTACACATTTCACCTTGACACAGAAACCTGGTCACTTTGATGTAAGATTTTCTTTTTTTCTCTCTCTAGGCAAGGACATAATATGATTTACCTTTCAATACAACCCACTTAATGAACTCCGTTAGCTCACAGAATGAGTGGTTCTTACATTTTCCACAATTTATTTTTCCTGGTTCTTACACGTGTAGATAGTAAAGGTTTAAATAGAAGTCTAGATCTATTCGATATGTCTTGTTAAGATCTCCGTGGTCTTGGGCTCTTGCTTGCATGTCATCATGAAGTTGGCGCACCATTGTTATGACTTGATTCGGGCAGCTAAATGAGGACATGATTTGTCAAAGGCCATCCTGACTGACGTTATCACAAGCTTTAGTCAAATCATGAAGTTGGCGGACTGCAAAGATCATGTCAACCGTGCCTGTACCCTTTCTGAAGACGCATTGACTCTCCGGAAGTAAGCCAGCTTCTAGGTGGTGGTGTAGTCTGTTTAATAGCAGAATCTTGCCAGCAATATTTAGGAGGGATATGCCACGATGGCTATCGCATAACTGCCTATTTCTCTTTCTCTTGTAGAGATGAATAATGGATGCGTCTTTGAACTCTTGGGGTAGTTTCTTTTCTTCCCACATTATCTGGTAGATTTCTGTTAGTTTAGCTGTCAGCTCTGAACTGCCAGTGAGTATATTTCAGCAAGGATGGAGTCTAGTCTCGGTGCCTTACCAGTTGAGAGATTGGATATTGCAGTCATTACTTCATTGAGGATCAGCAGCGAGTGAATGGTTTATTGGGACTTATTCCAGGCGTGCAATGGCTTTTGCGCTAATGCTTGATGGGCAGTTGAGGACGGCACTGAAGTGTTCAGCCCATCGAACAAGTATTTCCTCCTTGTCTGTGAGAAGTTTATTTCCACCAATACTGAATATGGGAGATGAGCCATTTTGCTTAGGAACATAAAAAGCTTTGATTTAATTTAAAAAACATTTTTGTGTTTTTTGTCTGCGTAAGACTGGATTTCTTCTGCCTTTTTGTTAAACCACGACTTCTTCATGAGTCTCAGATTCCGTTGGACCTCTCTTTTGGCATATGTGTAGCATCCTCTGCTTTGGGGGCAAGCTGGATTTCATCGAAAGGTCTTGAAATAATGTTGCTTGTGTGTACAAGCTGTTCGAAATGCAAGTTGTTTTCGTCGAACCAATCTTGGTCTTTGCATTTTGGCTGACCGAGAACACTGCTAGCCATTAGGTACTTCAGTTTATCTTAGCTTCCACATCCTTATAGTTGTCAGGTTTCAGGTTCAGGACTTTAATTTCAATGTCTAGTTTGTTAATGAGCTCTTGCTTGACGTCTGGGTTTGTGAGCTTAGCAACATCTAGGCGCTTTGCAAGCTTGCTTTTATTGGGGACCACCCGGGTGGTTTGATGCTTGTTTTCAGCTTGATCATTCCAACAGTCCGCTCCGCATAAAGCTTTTGCGACTCTGACGTCTTTCTGTCATACTGTCTGACAATGATGAAGATACCAGTGCTTGGACCTGGGATGAATCCATGATGTCTTTTTCTGTGTTTGTCACAGTTAGCTTGTTCGCTGTGCACATTTCTAATAACAATGCACCATTTGTTTTCTTAGTTCAAACTTTGCAATGATGTTTCAAGATTTTGTATTTCTAAAAGTAATTGTACATGATTGAATTCATCCAGTAATAGTGTTTTTTGTTTGTTTGGCGCTCTTTAACCCTGGCCACTCTTCTTGCTTCAAATCTCGAGACTCCGAGACTCACAGCTTCACGTCATGAGGAGCGATCGAGAGCTAGCGCTTCCCAGCCGTGAATGTCAATATCGCATTCCTTGAAGGTGCTCTTGAGAGTGTCTTTATAGCGCTTGTATTGACTTCCCTGGGAGCGCTTTCCTGCATACAACTCCCCGTACAGAAGTCGTTTGGGAAGGCATTTGTCTGGCATGCGGACTACATGTCCCGCCCATCGAAGTTGGGACCTTTTTACTGTCGCATTGATACTGTCCATCTTGGACAGCTTTAAGATTTCTTTGTTAGGTATGTGGTCGGACCAATGCACCTTATGGATACTCTTTAGACAGCGTAAGTGGAAGGAATATAACATTTTGATGTGTCGGGAATATAGGGTCCAGGATTCTGATGCATATGGAGTGAGAGGAGAACTACAGCACTGTAAACTTTCAGTTTTGTGGATATACTGAGTCCTCTCCGTTGCCACACTTGTCCCTGAAGTCTGCCAAAAGCAGCACTGGCACGCGCAACACTGAAGTTTACTTCATCATCTAGGTTGGCGTTGGCTGATATGGTACTTCCTAGATAGACAAACTTTTTGACGTTGCTGATTTCTGGCAACGAATAAGAATCTCTGGTTCTGTGACAGATTTATTTGAAGGAGGTTGGTACTTCTGTCTTTTTTACAATAATGGTGAGGCCAAAGTTTATGCAGGCGTTGGCGAAGAGGTACAGGCTCTTTTGAAGGTTTACTACGTTTGAGGCGTTTAGGGCACAGTCATCTGATGCAGTCGTAGTTTACTTTGGTCTTTGCCTTGGTCTTTGAGCGTTGAATAAGCTTGCATCACTGCGATATCGTATGCCAACTCCAATGCTTTCTGTGTGAAAGGCATCTTTCAGCATAGCCTAAACATTATACTGAACAGCGTTGGAACCAGCACACAGCCCTGCCTCACGCCATTAGAGACAGGAAAAGGCTTGGAGTAGTCTCCGTTGTCTTGGATTCTTGCTTGCATGTTATCATGGAATTGGCTCACCATTGTTATGGATTGATCAGGGTAGCCGAATTTGGACATGATTTGCCAAAGGCCTTCATGACTGACGTTTGTAAAATGTTTTTGTAAAATGTTTTGTAAAAGTTTTGTTTGTAAAATGTTTTACATGTTTCGGATGTTCCTTCAGAGTTGAAGATAAGTACTTCCTAGTCCAAACCTCCCGCAGAACGACGGGAGATGGGAGCGGGCAGGGTTTGAACCCGGGACCATCGATACATCTGAACGACATTCCAGCGTGTAAACCGCACGAACAGGCAGCCATCTGACGTTATCAAAAGCTTTAGTCAAATCTATGAATGCAGTATAGAGATTTGAATTTTGCTCTCTACATTTCTCTTGGAGTTGGCGGACTGCAAAGGTCATGTCAACCGTGCGTGTGCCCTGTCTGAAGCCGCATTGATTCTACGGAAGTAGGCCAGTTTCTAGGTGGTGTTCTAGTCTGTTTAATAGCACCCTTGCCAGAATCTTGCCAGCACTGCATTTAATTTGTAAATAAAGTGCAAGTAGACCCATAGCTTGTAACAGGAGGCTATGTTGTTGACTACATCGAGTTGTTACATTATTACTTTTATGGGACCAGTGTTTGTGTGTCAACTATTACTCCCATGTGAGAAGATGAAGGTTTTTTGCATGACCCAAGAGTTGAAGAACCTGTATGACAGGCATGTCAAACTCATTAAGGTGTATGGGCCACATAAAAAACTTACTATGACCTGAATGGCCGCAGCCAAAATCAGTTGCAAAACATAGAATAACTAGTTTTATGTAAATTAGAAACAATACAATACAATACAAAAATTAATGGAATATCTGTCCTTAAGTTAGCTAAATTTATGCTATCGTTTCGTACATTAAAAATTACTATGATAACGCATTATTTTCGTTGTCCTGATGCTAGACATCTTTTCTGGGATACAAGTTTATTAATGTCAGGTTGAATTTGTTTGTCCCTGAAGCTTTCACCATTGAAGACTAATTTTGATCAGATAATCTGAAACGGTGAGGTGTTTTTGTAGCCTTCATTTTGGAAAAGAACTGCTCACATAAGTGCTTGCAAACATCACAAGAAATCTCCAAAATTCAACGTACCGTTCAGGTAAATAATTGTAAAATTTTGGAACAGCCACTTCTATATACTTCGATTTCAACAAAGAATCTGAATTTATCAGCTCTAGTTGCACAGTACCAGCAGCATTTTTAGGAGCAAATGAAAATGGAGATACACAAAAAAATTCTTGCTACTATGAAACGAAATCACGAAAACGGTCATTGAAAGCAAATTTCTACTAAATGTTGCAGCCGTATTTAATATTTTTAGCTCCTGACACGTTGAGAAGTGAACAAGGTTTACTCTTGATATTTGGTTTACCCACAGTCGTAACTTTGCTTGCTAAATCGACTACCGGCGGACAATGGTTATGTTTGGCTGGGTGTGGCAAAATATGTAGTTCACTGTTGGGGCTGAGTAGCCACGGGAGATAACTGCATTCCAGACTCGAAGACTAACCTTATATATATATATATGTATAACTTTGCTTGAAAGCACTTCACAATATCACACGCAACATGACAATTTTGTCTTTACCTTGAAGTTTCCAAGTAGGGAACACAATCAAATTTGTGCGCAATGTCATCCCAAAACATTGAAAATTGACGATGATTTAAATCACGGGCTCGAATAAAATTGATAACGACTGAAACTGGTCTTAGCACATGTTGGAACTGTCATTGAAAATTGACTCATCGATAGCCAATGAAAAGAATTCTTCTTCCTCGTTCTCATTTTTATGTTGGAGCGTTCAGATGACTAGACCAATATATCAGATGAACTGCGTAGTGGTTTCCAAATCAGGGAGCTCTCCATAGAGTTTTCTTTCTATTGGGGTGTTTTGGGGCCAGTGTCTTATACGGACCTCTTGGTAAAGAAAGCAGTTTTGGAGGACATGGCCAGCATTCTATGTTGACACTCCACATGGGCAGATTTCACTGGTTTCAACTTCTGGTACATATGTTGTCTCATTCTGTTGTGTCCGGTCCTGAGTCAAAAGATTAGATGTAGAATTCAAAATGAGCTATTTTTTCTTTTAATTGTTCACGCAAGCTGACTGACATGTCATTTCTTCTGTCTACCAGTGTTTCTAGTTAACGTTATGTCTTTGAAAGCTTTCACCCTTTCTGCACAAATGACTCTATTTTTATTCTGATATAAAGAAACACCTTATTTTATGTTCATTGAAACATCCCTAGGGGTAAATTATTATTAAATAATTCGTTTCTATCTTCCTGACACCCTTTTGCTTCCTGGTACAGTGGGGAGCACTGTAAGCTCTCAAAGTTGTGTCCGAGAACTTTTAAAAATGTAACGAAAAAGCAATGAAATTTACAGTCATATAATTATAACAGGATGGTCCCTTTTTTTAAATATAGGTTGGAAAAATATTAAGTAAATAATTTTAAAGTGTTCTGTATATAAGATTAAGATTATTTCTGAAGATAGTATTGGAAAGACAACAGGTTCCAAGACAGTGAGCGCTGTAATCTCCTTCATTGGAGTACACACCCGGCACTAAGTGTTTTAATGCGTTCTGAGCTTCCAAAATTATTACTCCTGGTGTCGACAACGCCCTTGTTCTTATAGCAAGTAGAGGATTAGTCTAAAAAAATATAATTAAAAAGGGGTTGAAAGGGATAATACGCAAGTCCAATTAAGTCTAATAAAGAAGTAGGCAGCAAAGGCCAAAACTATTATGCTAGGAACATTCGAGAATAGGATTATAGCATTTATGGGCATGACCAGACAGACAAACAGACAGACAGACAGAGTGATTTGATATAAGCTTTGCAATAAACAATACACAAAATGATATATTAAGTAATGCTAATGTGTTGTTTCCATGTACCGTGCTTCAGTTCTTCTGGAATTATAACTTGATCGGTTTTGGTCCAAACTCTTCGTATTTTTGTTGATAATGTTTTCTCCATCAGTTACATTGTGATCCACAGATTAATATTGAGTTTTCAATTTAATAATAGATTTGCAAAATGCATAGAACATATACTGTAACAAGGAATTTCTGACTCAAAAAGCGAGTAAAGATTCAAGATATGCCCCATTGTTTTGATGTCATTGTTCTTTTGAAATTCCTCATGTTAAGTTGTAAACTTTTCATGGGTTTAAACTGAAAACTTTACTTAACAGAACTTGAGAACCCTCCACGAAACTATACATTTTTTGTAGAAGAAAATTCATTTGTGAAAATGGTGATTTAGACAATGTCAATTAACAAATCCATTACAAAGTTTTCTATATAATTGATTACCATACATATGGGCTTTGATATAATCTTTACATTAACATACAGACTTGGCTATAATCTTTACATTAACATGTATTTTTTTAAACAATTTACTTTAGCTATCTTTCAATTCTGATTAAATCACCTTAGTTTAGCTTCCAGCGACTTTCTGGTATATGAAAACAAAACTCATTAATTACTACTAACTGAAAAACTGTTTTTTTTTATTGATTCATGTGTTGTCATTGATCATGAGCTTGTAAGCAAAATTTGATGACGATTGGATGAATAGAAGTGGTCGAGAAATCTATTACGATAATCTTAATACCAACATCCGAGAAAGATACAGAGCGAGTAAGTTAACGGCATTGGAAACAAGTAAATTTCCTGATAAAAAAAGCAAAGCTTATCTGAGGAAAAAAAACAACCCGAACCTATATCTCTCAATGTAGAACGTATTTCCCTTTTTCGATATAAAACAAAATAATTAATTACCAATAATTGATTGACCCTTTGGTTCATTTTTAATTGATTCATGATTTGTTAGGTACAATAAATAATTAATATCAGGTGACCGAGCCTCGCTCGGATGAATAATTTGTTAAGGAAGGATATAAACCCGAAGTCATTTTGGGAATATTGTTGTAATTACGAAAATGAACGATCGGGTAAAGACTATCAATCCGAAGAGTTGCTTTTGTGTTCTGTTAGTTCTCAATGTAATTGTACATGGCGATTAGAATAGAAAGTCCCCCCAACAGTAGACCTATAGAAAACCACAGCTCACATCTTAACGTTTTACATTGCTTCTTTCGTGTAAAACTATTGGGCTATTATAGGCTTGGAAGAAAGTCTTTGCAGTGTAACTTCTAAAATGGTTACTGTCTGACATTTAATATTCAATTAATATATTAATTATGGCTCTGAGACATGGACACTTTACAGAAAACAACTAAGACTTCTTGAGTGCTTTCACCAAAGATGCTTGCGCTCCATCATGGACATACGGTGGCAGGACCGCACTACAAACAGCGATGTCCTTTCCAATGCCGGTATGGACAGTATAGAGAAATGTCTTATGGTCCGACAGTTGCACTGGGTAGGGCACGTATCCCGTATGGGAGACGAACGTATGCCAAAGGCAGTCTTTTTTTTGTGTGAGCTAAAAGGTGGTCGATGTAACAGAGGCGCCCCACGGAAATGCTTCAAAGACCAGCTTAGGCGTCAACTTTCCTTGGCTGACATAGAAGAGAGCAGCTGGTTGTATGCGGCCGCCGAACGAGACAGCTGGAGGTCACTCACGAAGGCCGCGGGATACACATTTCAGACCAAAAGAAAATCTGCTGCAGACAAACGCAGACGGCGAAAAGAAATCTTAATTGACTACCTGCGGACAATGGTTTTGCTTGCCCTGGATGTGGCAAAATATGTACGTCAAAGCTGGGGCTGCGCAGCCACGGTAAACACTGCTTTCCTCACTAGTCTTCGGACTCGAAGACAAGCCTTATTATTATGGCTTTAGTAAGAAACATCAAGTGATGCAAAATCTCTACGTTATAGGGTAAAACGTGCACCTAGTAACAAAGTAAAATCGCGAATTTTTTCCTAAGAGTTAAAAACATCGCGTTAGTATTCTAAAGAAGCGTTATTGTGAGGCATCTCTGTTACTCCGACAACCTTTCAGCTTACTAAAAAAAAAAACAAGATTGCCAAGAATATGTTCGTCCCCCATAAGGAATAAGTGCCCTGCAAAGCGTGACTGTCGGATTATTAGAAGTTCATACCATTTTGCAAGAATATCGCTGTTTGTATTGCGGTCTTTGATGAAGTCGTTCAAGAAGTCTTAGTTGCTTTCTATAAAGTACTCATGTCTCAGATCCACATAGAGGGGTTGAGAGAATCACTGGTTGACACTGATTTCTGTAGACAGGCGGAGCGATTTATTTCGCCATACTCTCGCTTGAAGGCGTCGAAAAGCACGACTATCCCTGATCACATATCAACCTCTCTTTAAAGCAATGCGTCATTTGATACTATTGTGAGCGTGCGACCCCAGGTCTATTTGTTATCTATTTTTATCTGTATTTCGATCTGTTTACTTTATATAGGCCAGGCTAGAATAATTTAATTTAGTGTCTTTTCTTCTTGCATAGGTCAGTGCTGTGTGTTTGTAGTTTCCGCTATTTATAACTTCTGCTAGTTTTAGTCTTTTTCTGTTATTTGTGTTTTACTCGTAGAGGAAAAGTAGTTTTAAAAATAGTTAACTAGTCTTAGAGCGGTGGGTGTTCTTTCCTATTTTTGTCCCTAGTTGGTTCTGCTTATTTTTGTCTCTGACATTAGTGCTTGATTAGTTGTTATTTTTTAATTTCAGTTTATGTGCAGGTCTGTGGGCAGTATAGAGCCCCCGTATGAGTTTAGAATAGAAATAACTTTTTATCTTCCTTTTTGTATTTTTGTAAAATTAAATTTTAAGGTTCTCTTTTTAATGCTGTTTAATTTGGTATATAATGTTGTGTAGTCCGTGTCTTTAGTAATTTTCTAGATTTTATTATAGCGTACGGCTAGGTACAAATTAGGGAAATCAGTAGTCCAGTTTAGTTTTAGGTAATTAGCGTGACGTCATGCTCTCCGATATGTTCGCGCTGACCAGTTATAGCTAGCTCCGGAACCACGTTGAGCTCTCTTTTGTCTTGACCAGTGGTCAGTGCTGGCAGTAATGCCTGTGTAAAGTTAATTGTGTGTAGTGTAATTTCAGCTGGGACCGCCTGTAAGTTGGAAAATGTTTTTATTTTTATTTCTTTAGTTTGTATTTGTATTAGTTATTCCTACATCTACTGTTATAGTCTAGATGTAGACTGATTAGTGTAGTGGCATCACTGGCTAGTTAATTAGCCATGATTGTCTATGATGGAACCGGAAGGTCCATTAAGCTGGATAGCGTCACCCCTCCCCCCCCCCTTAGCTAACCCTAATAATCCCCTTATTGTTTTTCTATACTATGTCTATTTGTAAATATTTTATTATCTTATGTTTCTTATGTATTTTTATTAATATTTTATTGTTAGGATAGCCGCTCTATTAAGTTGGCAATTTGTCCTACTTTTTACATGTAAAAGATGGCTGCGCCCTAAGCATCGCTGTCATGGCGGCTTTTGTAGAGCCAAATCTAGCTTATTTATGGTAGTCTAGCCTGACCTGTGTTGGTTGTGGCTTAGAAACTCATGTATTGCTTTTATTAGCTACATGTAGAACCAACTAGGGACAAAAATAGGAAAGAACACCCACCGCTCTAAGACTAGTTAACTATTTTTAAAACTACTTTTCCTCTACGAGTAAAACACAAATAACAAAAAAAGACTAAAACTAGCTGAAGTTATAAATAGCGGAAACTACAAACACACAGCACTGACCTATGCAAGAAGAAAAGACACTAAATTAAATTATTCTAGCCTGGCCTATATAAAGTAAACAGATCGAAATACAGATAAAAATAGATAACAAATAGACCTGGGGTCGCACGCTCACACTATTCTTCCCAGATAATGTGAAGTTATCTACCACTTTAAGGAATGTCTATGCGCGGTGATCTTTGCGCTGAGTAGGTTTTATTGGGTGACTTCTGGAACATGACTTCTGTTTTACCGAGGTTTATAGGTTAACCAAAAAAAGCAGCAGTGTGATGAAAATTCGTTGACCGCTAGCTGAATATCATCAGGGCCAGCCATAGGTCTATGCTGCCACAGTGGACCCCGAAAGTTCAAAAGCTCAGCGCTAATTCTAGGTGTAAATTATTAAATTAAACCATTATAATTTATAATAGGGTTCCCGTGGTCTCCTTGTTTTCAAGGAGCTCCTGGAAATCTTATGAAACTTCATAAAAATGTCCTTAAAAAGACAAAATTGTCATTTTGGGGTATCTTTTAGCTCACAAAAAAAAAGACTGCCTTTGGCATCATGGGCGTAGCCAGGATTTTTTTTCGGGGGGGGGGGGGGTTTGGGGGGGATTTTTCTTTTCCTCCCCCTCGCGAAAAAAATAATTTATATGTATTTATGTATGTGTGTGTGTACATAATCTTTATTACATTCTGACCCTTCATTCTTTCGGAAGACGTTTATTGTGCCCTAGAATAGGTTCTTCCATGAGCTAGTGGAAAAATTGTAGATTCCCCGCCGTTACTAGCAAGGAGGTCTGGGCGCTAGGAGCTCCCCAAGCGCGGGGCGAAGCCCCGCCGCCAAGCACTATTTCTGGTATTGAAAGCCAACAAAATGCATATTCTGAGGTATCTACACTGCATTTTCCTGCTATTAAACAGTTTTATTTCAAAAACCTAATGAGCAATCCTTACTGACTTAGACCCAAATGCACCGTTCAGCGCATTTGCCGTCAAGCTGTTTCCATAAAATTGTAGATTCCCCGCCATCTGTAGCAAAGGTTGGTATTGAAAGCCAACAAAATGCATATTCTGAGGTATCTACACTGCATTTTCCTGCTATTAAATAGTTTTATTTCAAAAACCTAATGTGCTATTCTTAATGAATTAGAACCTCCCGCGCTGTTCGGAGCATTTGACGTCAAGCTGTTTCCATAAAAATCTGTCACTGGTAATGTCTGAAGCCTCTTTCCACCTGACATGAGGACCTCCATGAATGAGTGGCGTCAAGTTGTACTAGGATATCATTACACGTCTTCTTATGCGTAATTCATTTTGTCGGAGAACATGTCCCGCAAACCTCATGCGTCGTTCTCTCACAATCTTACTAAGGGGTCGACTCCCAGTTCGGCATAGGATTTCCTTGATTTAGACGCGATCCCTATAACTGACTCCTAAAATCCGTCTTAGCTATATTTGTTGAGCCACATTTAGTCTTTTTCAATTTCGGCAGATGACTATTCATTGCACTTTATTAACGAGCCCAGCCACTGGTAGAAATGTGTAACCTCTCTTGGCTACGCTCTTGGAATTAGGTGACTGTAGTTGGCTTTAGATTTGATATCGAAAAGAGTAGTTTTATCGTCAAAATCATCTGATGGGGGTTTTCCACCTCAAAATGCTCTGTAGGGATTTTAAACTTAAAAAAAAAAGCCATCTGTAGAAGAGGGGTTTAAACTCAAAACCCCCGATTGGTTTGGCTACGCTCAAATAATTTTAGTATGTAATTTGCTTTTATTTATATTGAAGAGGTACTTTTTAGCTTCCAACTCCACTGGAGGGGAGTTTAAACTCAAAACCCCTTTGACTACACTCATAATATTTTGAGTGTATAATTTGCTTTGTTTTTATTATTAAAGAGGTATTTTTTTACCTTTAAAACCAGCTGAAGTGGCGTTTAAACTCAAAACTGAGTCAAAACCCATTTAGCTACGCTCATAACATTTTGAGTGCGTAATTAGCTTTTTTTTATATTGAAGAGGGGGTTTATCGTAAATTTTAGAGGGGGTTTTAAAATCAAAATCTTCCTTAACTGTGCTCTTGGAATTTGGGAATTTTCGTTTGCATTTTTTTTTGTTTTATTTTATAAAAGAGGGGGAGTTAAATGCAAAAACCCCAGGTAGGGAGATTAAAACTCAAAACCCCTCTTAGGGGGTTTTAAACTCAAAACCCCAGGTAGGGGGTTTTAAACTCGAACTCCTCTGGTAGGTGTTTTAAACTCGAACCCCCCTGGTAGGGGTTTTTAAACTCGAACCCCCCTGGTAGGGGGTTTTAAACTCAAAACTCCCTGGTAGGGGGTTTTAAACTCAAAACCCCTTTGGTTTCGCTGGGGCAAGTGATGGTTTAGTATTAAAATCTCCCCTAAAATAAACAAAATCAAAGCAAAAAATCAGTCACTAAATTCGGGAGGGGGGATTTCATTTCGGGGGGGGGGTTGAACCCCCCCCCCCAACCCCCCCCCCCTGGCTACGCCCATGTTTGGCATACGTTCGTCTCCAATACGGGATACGTGCCCTAACCAGTGCAGCTGTCGGACCATAAGACATTTCTCTGTACTGTCCATATCGGCATTGGAAAGGACATCGCTGTTTGTAGTGCGGTCCTGCCACCGTATGTCCATGATGGAGCGCAAGCATCTTTGGTGAAAGCACTCAAGAAGTCTTAGTTGTTTTCTGTAAAGTGTCCATGTCTCAGAGCCATAATTAATATATTAATTGAATATTAAATGTCAGACAGTAACCATTTTAGAAGTTACACTGCAAAGACTTTCTTCCAAGCCTATAATAGCCCAATAGTTTTACACGAAAGAAGCAATGTAAAACGTTAAGATGTGAGCTGTGGTTTTCTATAGGCCTACTGTTGGGGGGACTTTCTATTCTAATCGCCATGTACAATTACATTGAGAACTGACAGAACGAAAAATCAACTCTTCGGATTGATAGTCTTTACCCGATCGTTCATTTTCGTAATTACAACAATATTCCCAAAATGACTTCAAGTATATATCCTTCCTTAACAAACTATTCATCCGAGCGAGGCTCGGTCACCTGATATTATATATATATTACAAGAATTGCTCGCTTCAGAGTATAGGATAATTATAAAAAATACACGTTTTAACTTGATCGGAGAATGGTATGAGAGAAATAAAGTGTTACATTTTCTAACGGGAGGAAACCCTATATATTTTGCCGGTTTTTTTTTGTGAATATAAGAGGGTTTATTTCCCTTGTTGGTATAAAAAAAATTAGTTATCAGTAATTAATTAACCAACAAGTTAATTTTTGTATTGATTCATGTCTTGTCTATGCCAATGAATAATAGTCAAAGTTTCAGCTTGATCCGAAAACAGATGTCTTATCTTCTAAAATATTTTTAAAATACAAACGTTACTTCAAATATAAATCACGTGAAACACTTATTGAGGGAGAAATAATGCGTACAAACTTTTTAGCAGACAGACAGAGTGACTTGATATAATTGCAAACATTTAGAACACAAAAATTAGAGCAACTAAAAACAAGATTACAAAGAGAGTTTGTGTTACACAAACTCAGAGGCGGCCCCCGTCGAAGTCGGATCCCTGTCGGATCTGCATATTCGCAAATAATATTCAAATAAATAATTAATTAAAACCAGCTGAATTAAATAATTCAAATAATATTCAAGAGGTGATTTAATTTTGATGTAAAATGTTTTACATGTTTCGGATGTTCCTTCCACTAGCGGATCCAGAACTTTGGAGTGGAGGGGGCGATTTTTTTCCAAACCCTAACCCTAACGCCTAGTAAACCCTAACCCTATGCATAAACGTGCGTAAAGCATGCATATATATATAAATAAGCAGTATTTCTAAGTATTTTCTTGCATTCTTCACTGCAGAAACGCCGGCTCCTGAAATCTACAGCTCTTTATCCATCAGTGGAGTTCGGGGCGAAGCCCCGTCGCCAAAAAGCGTTTACTTGCATTTTTCACTGCAGAAACGCCTGCTCCTGACATCTACAGCTCACTATTCATCAGTGAGATTCGGGGCGAAGCCCCGACGCTAAAAGCGTTTTCATGCATTCTTCACTGAAAAAACGCATTCTCCTGACATCTACAGCTCTTTATGAATCAGTGGAGTTCGGTGCGTACCCCTACGCTAAAAGCGTTTTCATGCATTCTTCACTGAAAAAACGCATTCTCCTCACATCTACAGCTCATTATGAATCAGTGGAGTTCGGGGCGTACCCCGACGCCAAAAGCGTTTTCTTGCATTCTTCACTGAAGAAACGCATTCTCCTTACCTAAAGCTCTTTATTCATCCTATTAAAAAAGGACTTTTTGAATAATGTTGTACTTGAAAAATATTCTAATTTGAATTTATACGCCCTTAATACATTGCAAATAAAACCGATTTGTTCCTTGAAATGATCAGATACCCCACATATTTAGATTAAGGCTTTGAGGATCGCCTCCGAAAAAAAAAATTCGATAAATAATATTCAATAAAATTCAAGCATAAATTGTGAGTTATAGTCCCAAATTTAACTAGAAAAATATTAGATTGAGTAAAGGTTGGAAAAAAGGGTACTCATCTAAATCGGTACTCATACTGAAAATTTTTGTTTGAATTCTAACTTTTCTAAAGCAAAGTCTTTCTTAAAATAATTATGATAAATTCATGTGAAATTACATAAACTCTGTCTGGAAATGGAGGGTCGGTAGAATGAAAACGATTTATCCTCGCTCCTTTTTATAATTTCTGCTAATGATTGCATTTGACATTAAATAATAAGGGTGGGCGACTCGATATAACAATTTAATTTATAGCATATTTAAATTATATTAGTGGCTGATTTTTTTTACATTTTGTAATTTCTTAACTATAATACAAAAAGAAAAATTATTGCTTTGTCCGATGAGGGAAAGGAGATGGCATGTATTGCCCCTCCCACCTTTTTTCTTTTTCATTTTATATTTACTAATCATAAAATTTGAGATTAGAGTGCGGTGCGACATAATATACAAATGGTTTCACATATCAGTTATATAGATATTCAACTATTTTTGTTCACAAACTATGATTCCCCCATACAAATAGGACCACTCCCCACTCAGAGGGCTAGAGCGGGGAGGGCAGTACATGCAATCGCCCCTCCCCCCTTACCCCACCGAATCGGCCAAGATACCAGAAGGGGAGCGACATAATATCAAATTTATATATCAATTCAACTAATCTTGTTCACAAACTATGATTTCTCCATAAAAGTAGGACCGTCCCCCCACTCAAAGGGTTTAGGTAGGAAGGGCAGTAGAGGTTTCGCCCCCCCCCCTCCACACACCAATCGGACAAAAGGGGAACGACATAATATAAAGATCGGTTAAAATATCAATAACAAGTTTTAATCATATAGTTATTTAACTGATTCTTTTAGCAAGCTGTGATTTCTACAAAAAATTGGACCGCCCCCCCCCCCACTCAAAAGTTTATGTCCAGCGCGCAAACCGCACGACCAGGCAGCCATCCGATGGTCAAAAGTAATAATGTTTCAAAGATTAATTTGCCGTAAATTTAAATTTAAATTAAATAAAAAATAGTAGATTAGTTTTAGTATATTAAAACATTACAATATTGATCAAAAAATGAAAATCTACACTTTTTTTTTTACACTTTAAGTTTAGAAATTAGAATTCTACATCTTAATCTAGTCTATTTGAGTCTAAACTAGATCTAGAAATTCTAGATATAGACTCTAAAATAATTTTAATTAGAATATAAATCCAGATCTAGATATACTGTAATAAAAATCTAGATCTAGTTTTAAAAAATCTAGATTAGATCTAAATCAAGATATCATTCCTTTTTTAAACGCGAGTCACATAACGAGGCTTAATAAACATTACTATACCGAGTTCTTTTTTCATTTCATTTGAAGAATTAATTCCATATAACGTCAGAGAAAAAAAAACACTACGTCACACGGCCTAGCTAGACTAAAAATCGCCTTCATCGATACGAGCCATTTATCGAGTGTTCATTGACTTTGGTGCACCGAGTGCGTTCTTTTAGCATTTCTTTTAAAGAATTCATTCCATATGACGTCAAAGAAAAAAAAAACACTACGTCACACGGCTTAGTTAGACTAAAAATCGCCTTCATCATTACGAGCCATTTATCGAGTGTTCATAGACATTGGTGCACCGAGTGCGTTCTTTTAACATTACATTTAAAGAGTCCATTCATATGACGTCAAAGAAAAAAAATTCCATTACCTCACAATAGGCTAGTACCGGTACCATAAAAAAAAATGTCTTTATTTACACGAGATATTTAACGAGGGTTCATAGACATTGGTGCACTGAGTTCTGATAGAATTTATTTAAAAAGGATCAAAGCGCATTGTTTTTGCGTTTTGTCTGTCAGTTGGTCTGTCCGTCATCTTGATATAAAAAAAACAACAACTAAAAGTTATCAAAAATTGATTAACCTTTATTCTACGTTTCAAAACATCGCAATTATTTTTAGGTATGAACGCAATTGAAAAGTTTATATAATAGATTGTTCCGGATGTTTGTATAAATAGTAAAAGAAAAAGAGAATTTCAGATAAATGAAATACCGTTAATTAAATTTTTTGGATGGTCTCGCATAAAAATTAGATGTACTACAGCCATGTGGAGAGATTTTCATACCTTACTTTGGTGTTTGGATTCTGTTTTCCTTAAAAATCGGAACATAATATTAACGATAATTTGATTTTTTAATGTTTTAGGTAGAAAGTTAAATGTACTGTAAGAGAGTAGTGAGTTAAAATATTTTTCATAAAAATCCGTAAAAACATTATTTCGTAAATGAGAAGATTATTTGTTTATTAATTAGAAGAGGGAGTTCAAACAATTATTTGGCGTTAGTAGATTTTTAAATAAATTCGGAAATTTCTGGCGACAATTTGTAAGAAACAAAATCCGGAACTTTCTTTATCGATTACAAAACTTCTATGTTATGTTTTAGCAAAAAAAAATTAAATGTCTAAAAAGTAATTTTCAGTAACCAATTCTAGTAAATTACTTTTTTTTAAAGCCCTGAACAACCTATTGTCGATATTTTTAAAATTTGTTTAAAGATGAAAATACGGAACAATTTGATATTGATAACCAAATTATAGTGACGCATTGTCAAATAATATAAGTGTAATATTAGTAAATTATGCGATTTCAAATAATCATTAGGCATAATTCATGTTTTATAAAACAATATCCGGAACATTTTTACAATTAATGAAATATAAGTCAGTATAGAGATTTTGATGTAGCATTAATATGCTATTTACATAAAAAACGGAACAACATATTATTGATAATGTGTTTTTGCAACGTTTAAGCATGGAAATTGAATGTAATATAAATTAGAAGAGCAAACAAACATTTGTTGGGGTTGATTAGTTTTGCACAAAAAAATCCGGAACAATCAATTTTTAGATAGACAAAACGCACAAAAATAATCTTCTTTTATTCGGATGGGGGCACTAAACAAAAAATAAATAAAATCTGATTTTTTTAAAAAGTTTAAGGAATTGGCTTGACATGGATGCATGTTACGACGTTACGCTACTGCACGAAAATCGCTGCATAAAAAGTGCATTAAAAAATGTGCGTGATATTTACATACAAAATGCATTATTAGCCTTTATAAACCAACAGAAATGTTTTCTTTTAATTTTAGCAGCTAGTTGACCAGAAAAAACATCTTTAACTATTATTTATATTTGTTGTAAACATTTCCTGTACATTTTAAAAATATATTTGACTTAGTGATACTGAAAATACACAAAAATTGTCCATCTTTGTTAGAATATTGTAACATTGCCTCCCTTACATTTACGTAATTGTTTTAGAATTGGTGTATTTTTATGAAAAAATCGCTTGCATAATTAATTTTATAAATTAAACGGATTGCTTTTAGAAAACCAAAAGTAGCCGTTGCACCTAAACTTTTCAAGCCGCATTTAATGACCTAATAATATTTTTCATATCTCTTCTAGTTTTCGAGATCTGAGTGTGACAGACGGACAGACGGACATTTTGCACAAACCTAATAGCGGCTTTTTCCCCTTACGGGGGCCGCTAAAAATAGAAAACTAGAAATAAAAACACAAGTAATTACAAGATTAGTCTATTGAAGTTGAATTTATTTTTTCCCCGAACTTAATGTCAGACCAAAATGTGGAGTTAGTGGCAGGCACTGGTACTCTTGGTAACAAGGATCTACTAATGTACAGATGATCACTAGCTCACACCTTTGACCAACATGAAAACGGTCTGTATCAGTTCACATACAGATAGGATCTTTGGTGGTGGGTAGTGGTACCCGGTTATAGCAACAGTGTGCCATTCTTGTTATACCATCTACTATACACACAGAGTCATAGGGACAATTTCTTTCTGGGCATGTCCTGGAGAAATATTTAGAATATGTTAGATCCAGATACATCTTAGCTATTTCTTTGAGGAGGGGATAACTCATATGTTTTACAATCCTCTCTCTAGAAGCTAAGTCTAAAACAAAAGCCTGTTCTCTTGCAGTGTAGTGCCCTACATTCGTAGAGTCTAGCAGAAAAGATTGCAGCTAAGCTAATCCCAAATAATAAAAAAATATTTTCCTTCGAAATTAGTGTAAGCCATTTTGATATATCTTACACATTACAGGCGCTCCATTTAAACGAAAGGTTATACACCTATGTATCTATACAACGAATGCACAGATTGTGATTGAAGTTATTCTAATTTATTTTGACTCTATACTCTCTAAAAAAAAACATGTTTGATCCCTCAAGCACCATCGCAATGCCGGTGATAGTTGTTTCAAGTATAAACTTAGACATAAATAGTTTTAAAATAAATACAAAGCATTTATTCTAGAACTTTAAATTACTATAATGATAAAAAAAAAAACTTTTTTAAAATAAACAATGCAATTTAATTTCTATAAATTTACAAAAATCACCAAGGCCCCGAACAGTTAATGCATTTCCTTATATAGTCTCAACAATCTACATCTAGGCTATTTTGTGCATGTCTGGAACAAGTAACAGTAGGTCTACAATCTGATAAGTAAAAAGATGCATTCGAAAAATAAATTATGCATTTTCACTTATATAATAAGAGCACTGTGTATGCCCTTTATACTATTTAATCAAGCGAAGAATTGAATTAAATATATGGAAATAATGAATAGTTCTGATCAAGGCATGAACCACTAACTCGACTACCTAGCAGTAATACAAGACGAGGTGAGCACAGCAAGCCAGAGAAATAATCTATTCACTTGACCGTCCCAAACTGCCAGACTTGATTCACCAAAAATTTTAATTGAGCCGAGACTCGTAGAAGGTAATCACTTACCTGGGTTGTAAACTAAAAGGGTTGCCAGGAAAGACAGTAAGTAATGTGTCGCAAAAGCCATTTCTGTTACATAAATCATCCACACCTATAGACCAGAACAAACAAGTATACGTTATTATGTTTCTTGATTCTAAAGGAGACCCAGAGTCTCTACTGGGTGTCATTAGATTAAAAACTGACCTTTTGGCACACAGGGAACACAAATAGGTATTGGTGGACAGAGGATAGGGTTGGCACATTGCTGGATCACTCTACAAACATGTCTTGGCGGACATCGCACAGTGGAACACAGTAAACTGACAGGACGTTGGCCATCAGTCAGGCATATGACGCTCAGCTAGAAATTGAGTGAGAATACAATTCTTAAAGACCTAGTCAAACAATAGCTAGTTTATTCATGAACAAAACAATATTTGTCATCTAAGATAAATGCAATGAAGTTGAATGCAAGATTGTTCAGTTGTATTCAAAATATACTCATAAATCGAGTTCTGCTATAAAGATTCAACAGGTGCATAAATTAATATGTCTCCCCCTCTCTCGCTCTATTAATTTCTCTCTCTCTCTCTCTCTCTCTCTCTCACACACACACACTTTCTCTCCCCCTCTGTCTTTTTACTCCCTCAGTGTTAATAAGTTCACTAACTCTAAAAACACTAAATCTGAAAAGAAAAAGATTACATAGAGAGCTTGTGTTTTCACACCACACCATCCTTGGGTCTGCAATGCTGGTAGATAGTTTCAACATTTTCAGCACAATTTTCATAAGCTCTTAATAAATACTGTTACCAAAAATCCCAATAATTCCTTCCTACATACAAAATGTTCATTATTGCTTTCATTTACATCCAATACACCAGACCAAAAGGTCCGGTTTGTCCTCTGCTTTAATAAGACCATTTATGACATTGCATGATTTTTTTAGGTATAGACAAAGAATTGAGAAAAATATGGCGACATGGTGAATGTGTACTACTTTGAAATAACACGAGCCTCTTGTCTCATGTTAAATTAAATGGCAATAGAGGATATAGGGGAACATGGAAAGTAACCAAAATCTCCTGTGGGCCTCCCAAGTTCTGAGTGCATTGCTCCAGAGCCTTCATTCCCGCCATTCATCTCACGTTGTGGTGGTCTCATACTACCAAACAGACAATAGCACAAAGATTAACAAAACAAACTGGTGTGCTGATATGACCATGTTTTTTTTGGACAGGTTTCAGAAGTTCCTTCAACAAAGATATTACGTCCTAGCCCAAACTTACGTCCTAGCCCAAACTTATGTCCTAGTCCAAACTTACGTCCTAGCCCAAACTTACGTCCTAGCCCAAACTTACGTCCTAGCCCAAACTTACGTCCTAGTCCAAACTTACGTCCTAGTCCAAACTTACGTCCTAGCCCAAACTTATGTCCTAGCCCAAACTTATGTCCTAGTCCAAACTTATGTCCTAGTCCAAACTTATGTCCTAGTCCAAACTTACGTCCTAGTCCAAACTTACGTCCTAGCCCAAACTTATGTCCTAGTCCAAACTTATGTCCTAGTCCAAACTTATGCCCTAGTCCAAACTTATGCCCTAGTCCAAACTTACGTCCTAGCCCAAACTTATGTCCTAGCACAAATTTAGTCCTAGCACAAACTTATGTCCTAGTCCAAACTTATGTCCTAGCCCAAACTTATGTCCTAGCACAAATTTAGTCCTAGCACAAACTTATTTCCTAGCCCAAACTTACGTCCTAGCCCAAACTTATGTCCTAGCCCAAACTTACGTCCTAGCCCAAACTTATATCCTAGCCCAAAACTTATGTCCTAGCCCAAACTTACGTCCTAGCACAAACTTACGTCCTAGCACAAACTTACGTCCTAGCCCAAACTTATGTCCTAGCCCAAACTTACGTCCTAGTCCAAACTTATGTCCTAGCACAAACTTACGTCCTAGCACAAACTTATTTCCAAGTCCAAACTTACGTCCTAGCCCAAACTTACGTCCTAGCCCAAACTTATGTCCTAGCACCAGGGGCGTACTGGCGATATGGGCAAACGGGCAAATGCCCGGTAGGCCGGTACCAAATGGGCCGGTCTGGTCGCGAACAAAATTTTTTTTTAATGCTGACAACTTTGAAAAAAAAAACAAGATTACAAAGAGAGTTTGTGTTACACAAACTCAGAGGCGGCCCCCGTCGAAGTCGGATCCCTGTCGGATCTGCATATTCGCAAATAATATTCAAGAGGTGATTTAATTTTGATGTAAAATGTTTTACACGTTTCGGATGTTCCTTCAGAGTTGAAGATAATTACTTCCTAGTCCAAACCTCCCGCAGGACGACGGGGGATGGGAGCGGGCAGGGTTTGAACCCTGGGCCATCCATAAATCTGAACGACAGTCCAGCGCGCAAACCGCACGACCAGGCAGCCATCCGATGGTCAAAAGTAATAATGTTTCAAAGATTCATTTGCCGTAAATTTAAATTTAAATTTAATAAAAAAAATAGTAGATTAGTTTCAGTATATTAAAACATTACAATATTGATCAAAACGTTTGGAAATGAAAATCTACACTTTTTTTTTACACTTTAAGTTTATAAATTGAAATTCTACATCTTAATCTAGTCTATTTTAGTCTAAACTAGATCTAGAAATTCTAGATCTAGACTCTAAAATAATTTTAATTAGAATATAAATCCAGATCTAGATATACTGTAATAAAAATCTAGATCTAGTTTAAAAAATCTAGATTAGATCTAAATCAAGATATCATTCCTTTTTTAAACGCGAGTCACATAACGAGGCTTAATAAACATTACTATACCGAGTTCTTGTTTCATTTCATTTGAAGAATTAATTCCATATAACGTCAGAGGAAAAAAAAAACACTACGTCACACGGCCTAGCTAGACTAAAAATCGCCTTCATCTATAAGAGCCATGTATCGAGTGTTCATAGACTTTGGTGCACCGAGTGCGTTCTTTTAGCATTTCATTTAAAGAATTCATTCCATGTGACGTCAAAGGAAAAAAAAAACACTACGTCACACGGCTTAGTTAGACTAAAATATGTTTTCATTAATACAAGCAATTTTTTTGAGGGTTAATAGACATTGGTGCACCGAGTGCGTTCTTTTAACATTACATTTAAAGAGTCCATTCATATGACGTCAAAGAAAAAAAAATTCCATTACCTCACAATAGGCTAGTACCGGTACCATATAAAAAAATGTCTTTATTTACACGAGATATTTAACGAGGGTTCATAGACATTGGTGCACTGAGTTCTAATAGATATTATTTAAAAAGGATCAAAGCCACATTGTTTTTGCGTTTTGTCTGTCAGTCGGTCTGTCCGTTATCTTGATATAAAAAAAACAACTAAAAGTTATTAAAAATTGATTAACCTTTATTTTACGTTTCAAAACATCGCAATAATTTTTAGGTATGAACACAATAGAAAAGTTTATATAATAGATTGTTCCGGATGTTTGTATAAATAGTAAAAGAAAAAGAGAATTTCAGATAAATGTAATACCGTTAATTAAATTTTTTGGATGGTCTCGTATAAAAATTAGATGTACTACAGCCACGTGGAGAGATTTTCATACCTTACTTTGGTGTTTGGATTCTGTTTTCCTTAAAAATCGGAACATAATATTAACGATAATTAGATTTTTTAATGTTTTAGGTAGAAAGTTAAATGTACTGTAAGAGAGTAGTGAGTTAAAATATTTTTCATAAAAATCCGTAAAAACATTATTTCGTAAATGAGAAGATTATTTGTTTATTAATTAGAAGAGGGAGTTCAAACAATTATTTGGCGTTAGTAGATTTTTAAATAAATTCGGAAATTTCTGGCGACGATTTGTAAGAAACAAAATCCGGAACTTTTTTTATCGATTACAAAACTTCTATGTTATGTTTTACAAGAAAATTAAATGTCTAAAAAGTAATTTTCAGTAATCAATTCTAGTAAATTACTTTTTTAAAAAGCCTTATGCGATTTCAAACAATCATTAGGCATAATTCATGTTTTATAAAACAATATCCGGAACATTTTTACACTTAATGAAATATAAGTCAGTATAGAGATTATGATTTAGCATTAATATGCTATTTACATAAAAAACGGAACAACATATTATTGATAATGTGTTTTTGCAACGTTTAAGCATGGAAATTGAATGTAATATAAGTTAGAAGAGCAAACAAACATTTGTTGGCGTTGATTAGTTTTGCACAAAAAAATCCGGAACAATCAATTTTAGATACTTAAAACTATTGAGATGTTATGGGAGGAACATTAAAGGGTAAATCAGATTTTCAATAGCTTTTAGAGTTCTAGTTTTTTAAATCTAATCGTGACGGACAGACCGACCAACAGACAAAACGCACAAAAATAATCTTCTTTTATTCGGATGGGGGCACTAAACAAAAAATAAATAAAATCTGATTTTTAAAAAAAGTTTAGGGAATTAGTTTAGCACCTGATCATGTTGCGACGTTACGCTACTGCACGAAAATCGCTGCATAAAAAGTCCATTTAAAAAAATGTGCGTGATATTTACATACAAAGTGCATTATTAGCCTTTATAAACAAACAGAAATGTTTTCTTTTAATTTTAGCAGCTAGTTGACCAGAAAAAACGTCTTTAACTATTATTTGTATTTGTTGTAAACATTTCCTGTACATTTTAAAAATATATTTGACTTAGTGATACTGAAAATACACAAAAATTGTCCATCTTTGTTAGCATATTGTAACATTGCCTCCCTTACATTTACGTAATTGTTTTAGAATTGGTGTATTTTTATGAAAAAATCGCTTGCATAATTAATTTTATAAATTAAACGGTTTGCTTTTAGAAAACCAAAAGTAGCCGTTGCACCTAAACTTTTCAAGCCGGATTTAATGATGAAATAATATTTTTCATATCTCTTCTAGTTTTCGAGATCTGAGTGTGACAGGCGGACAGACGGACAGACGGACAGACGGACATTTTGCACAAACCTAAGAGCGGCTTTTTCCCCTTACGGGGGCCGCTAAAAAGGGACAGCAGCAAGACACAGATGCCCAAACACGTTTTATTTAATATATTTTAAAAATTTAACAATTAATCTTGTTTGAAATTTAACAAGAATTTCAAAAAAATTACACTATACGCTTTACGTATTATCATTTGCAAAACATCTTTGCTATGTAAGAGCGGCATGGATTTCAACACTGCTTTGATGTCTTTGAGGTTGTGTTTGGCCTAATCATTTTGCTGGTCGACATGGACGTTTGATGACACTCCCACATTGACGTAGCCAGGATTTTCTTTTTGTTTATTTTTAATAACATAGATTTATAAATATTACACTTAAGGTTATAAAAAAAATTGTATGGTTTTAAAAAAAACAAATCTAGATCTGAATCATTTTTGTTTATGCTATTATAGTTAATGGCAAACTTGTGCTTAGTAGTAAGTCATCAATGGCCAAAATTCTTATAATAATTATCTGGTTTTATATAGCGCTGTCACATCCGATATTTAATGAAAGCAGGTTTAGATCTAAATTTATATTTTAAATAATGGGTTATTGTATATTCATATACAATTCGCGTTTTTTGATAATATACTAGGACGAAGCTAGAGCTTTATACATTAAGTGCCTCTCTAACCGTTCTGCTATCTCTAATCTTTTAATGGAATGGTTGCCTGAGTCAGACAGTAAAACCAACGTCTTATGTCACAGAGCAACATGCCTAGATTACTAATACATGAAAAGCGTCGGACGTAATTAATTTATTTTTTTAAGTAACGCCTGTGTCCTATAGAAATATCAAAAAGTTTCCAAAATTGTTTTTAATTTATTAATTTGAAACTCATTACCGGCTGCTATCGTATTGTTTAAAGTTTTCAGATTACATGCATGTATAAATAAAATACATTACGTAATCCTAAGCAAGCACGCATCCGGTTTTCGATGCGCTATCCATCTTTATATATTTTGAAGAGAATTAGGCTTACACATATGACACATAGGCTTAGCCGGAAGGGGGGAAGGTTCAAACCACCAGTTAAAATTACTTCAGACCTCATTGACGGAAAGGGAAACTTTACTTACTGGCCCATTGCGGCCAATGAGGGGGGTGAGCTTAAAATCCCCCCTCCAGGAAATTTTAAGGCTAAATCACTCCTCTTCAATAAAACAAAACAAAAAATTAAGCAAACTAGTCACCAAATTTCATGAGCGTAGCCAAAAAAGGTTTTGTGGTTATTCTCCTCCTTCAATACAAAAACTATAGTTAACACTCTCTACCAGTCGCTGGACTCCATAAATTAAGTGCAGTGAATAGCAGATATGGTTTTTGAATTTTTTAGCAGAAGAGTAGCTGGCTAATGATACCTCAGTATATGCATTTTTAAGCTAAAAATACCGGAAATAATGCTGGGATCCAGGACTCTGCCCCGAACCCCGCTGGGGGAGCTCGCAGCGCTCCCCTAGACTCCTTAGCTGTCAATGACGGTGTGTACTGTCCTGGTTACAACATATGACATGTTATTTGTGTGCCGGTTTATATTGTTATGCCCGGGTTGGTTTTGACACCCAATCCGCCCCTGCCTAGCACAAACTTACGTCCAAGCCCAAACTTATGTCCTAACCTAATCAAAGATAAAGAAAGCCTTTTGTCACAGTCAGTCAATTGTACAAATATTCATGGCCCTGATTTGACACTCGCCATGGCCCCACTTGTTTGAAGGTAATTTGACATCCTGAAGTTCAGTAAAACAAAGATTGTAGTTCGAATTAAGTATATATCTTTGTCGTCTTATGGCGTCGAGCCTGTTGATTCATAAATGCTGTCATCATTAGTTTGGTAAATCTCTAGTGCTTGCGATAAACATTAATAATTTAAAAAAAAAAATATTTGTTTGCTTAAGATTCCAGCAATAATTGCTTTTAATCTGACTTATTTTCTGCTCCTTCTTGTTCGATTCTTTTGCATTTAGAGTCCAATCAACGCATTTGTACACTGTTCAAGATAATAGTTGTTACATATGAAGGACTTCGTAGCTGGGTCAACTCGAGATTATATGACAACTCGTATTCATCTATAGGACTTGTTGTTGGTCCTTTATAGATTCATCCGAATAGAGGACAATCGCATCCTGAAGTCATTCTTAACGGACAACTCGCGTTTGGCTTAAGAAAAACTGGTCGCCCCCTTCTCCGTTACGTGAATGTAATAAAACGGGACTTCAAAACAGTGAACATTCATACTGACCACTGGGAAGACACAGCCCTAGACCGCACTAGATGTAGAGAGACAATGACCAAGAAAGCTATGGACAGTGAAAAAACATGGGCCTCAGCTCTAGAAGAAAAGCGTGCCATATGAGAAAAGCCGAAATTACCTTAACCTGCGCTATATGTGGATGGGAATGTTACTCCAAAATAGGGAAGCACATTCATATGAAAAAGTGTTCGAGATTAACCATAGTCGTTCTACAACTGAAGGCGGCCTGAAGAATATAAATCCGAATATTCACACTTACGTCGATCTCTATAAGAAATAAGGCTTTAACTTTCTTGTTTATCGTGTGTATAAGGTATGTATAAGGAATTGACGTCTACTAGAAGTACTATATACGGATGTATACGACAATGCTTCAGAGTAGTATCAGACTTTACAGTGTATACGATTTGCTTTTGTATTTTTTAAATCACGACGCTTAGTGTGTTGCTTTTAAAGAGAGTATTATAAAATCTTAAAACAATTTACTGGCATCCATGCGTTTCCCGACCGGCCTAATTCTGTACCGGCCGGCCAGGCATTTGCCCGAAAGCTCATACAGCCAGTCCGCCCCTGCCAGTCAGGGTAGGGTTAAGGATAATAAGTGAAAAATAAGATTTTGTATTAGAAAACAAATTGGTCTTTGCATTACATTTTATTAAATGAAAGCTGACAATGCCATTATTTTTTTTAATCGCGAATAGTATTAGCGTTTACTAAATTGAATGACATCCCAAAATGACAATTTTGTCTCTTTTTAAGATTTTTTTACAAATTTAAGGGGGATTTTAATAATTTCAGAAGACTTCAATAATTTTTTCGTATATTTTGCAATTTCAGAAGATTTCCAAGATCTCCTGGAAAATCAGGAGACCGCGGCTGCGGGAGCCCTAATTATAAGTTACAATTGCTTAATTTAATAATTTACTCCTATGAAAGTGCGGGGCCCAGTGCGGCCGCATAGGTTGTAGAGGCTTTCCTGTTGATCTACACCTAATATCAATGTGATTGGAATTTAGATCTAGATCAAAGTAAGATAATAATTAACAAGGTTAGAAAGACTGTTTGTGTGGAAACACAAACTCAAAATCGGCCCACGAAGTAGTCCACCAAGGCAGGTAAAAAGGCAGGTTTTAATATTTTCAGAAATAACATCAGAATGAAATTCTATCAAAGACAAATGACAGAGAAGAATGGAGAAAAAAGTATGACAGATCCTGTTTGGTGCCCCAGCGGTCCAGCAGACCAAAGGATAGGTGAAGGTGAATGTGAAGTTAAATGTGAAACTGGTCTAAGTGATGTCTTATAATGAATATCTAATTAATCCAATTGTTTTGTAAAGGGCCTATCTCTTATTCAAATGCTCAAGAAAAAAAATACTTCCGTAAAAAAATATAATGTTTCCTTTAGGTATGTAATCTCGTATGTGCAGCACTACAGTTCACGCTATAATATGAAAAACTACTTATTAATTGTTGTTTTAAATTATGCCTAACTTTTATGCATACTAAATGGATTTTTTTCTCTTTAAAAGAAAGTAAACATTTTTTTTTTGTGAATGTAGTAGTTAGTATGACAGAACTTATTTAACTTAACTATAAAAATGTAAAAAATTATTTTTTTGACAAAGATCTAAAACCATTTGCATAATTGTGTTATAAATATGACGTTTTCCCCCTTTTCTAAATAGCCTCCCGTGTTTGTTACTATTAAAAGTGAATAGTTGTAAAAGTGGTGTATTTTTATGAAAAAAACTGCTTGCATGAGGAATTTTAAAAATTGATTTTTTGCTTTCTGGAAAGAAAAAGTTAGCCGTTGCATTAGAACTTTCAAATATTATGATGTCGGATTTTCACTATCGTTTCTAGTTTACGAGATCTAAACGGGACGGACGGACAGACATTCCACACAAAACTAACAGTGCCTTTTCTCCTCTGAATGTCTCACTACATTAGATCTTTGTCTAGAATTCTAGTAGTAATGATTAATTAATTTTGTTTTATATAGGAGAAAGGGAGCTTAACCATGCCATTTTGAAATAAATGGCAGTAATTAGCGATACTTTATCTTTGATAAGCTTTGTTTACAAAAAAATGTATTCTTTCTTTCTGTTTATTTTTTTTTTTTTGGTTGCTAAATTTCGCTTGTTATTCTAGGTGAAGTTAATTATTATGTTGGCCTACCATTCATATAGGGAACACTGCAAGCTAACTACAAGAACAGACCAAAAATTTCTAAAATAGATATGTATAATTTAATGAAGAAGAATGCAATGGATAGAGAGTTAGCAAAAGAATATATAGAGATATTAAATGTGTGTATACTCATCATTGATTGCGTATTGATGAGTGGTGAAATATTTCTATTTTTGTTTTTTATCTTATTACATCTGGTTGGTTGGTAGCTGGTCTCGTTTGTGTAGTTGGTGCTAGATGGACAATCAGCTGGTCGTCTCCAGCTACTAGAGGCTGACTCATATGAGGTTACTGCCTGAAGCAACTGGCAGCTCGAGGGGCCTCTCATACTCGACCGCCCCCCTACCTTGCAGGAGAATTTTAGTAGAAATTTGACACGACTTGTATACAAATTATTTACGTCTGTGAAAAAATATATACCCCTTGTTTATATTTTAACCAATTTTTAGATTATGTCAGTATGTTGGTTGATTTGGTGGGATGGGGAGCGATTCGATCTTTCCACCCAACTAACCCGGATGGCTGCCTGGTCGTGCGGTTTGTGTGCTGGACTGTCGTTCGGATTTATCGACGGTCGAGGGTGCAAACCCTGTCCGCTCCCATCCCCAGTCGTCCTGCGGGATGTTTGGACTAGGAAGTAAACTATCTTCAACTCTGAAGGAAAATCCGAAACATGTAAAACAAAACAACAAACCCTAACCCTTCGAGTGTATGTGGCCGTCCAATTTTTGTACAGAACTTAGCTTGTAAAAGGAATTCATTACATTCGTTGTATTTATGAAAGTTATGTTATACAATCTGTACAAGATAAGATAAGATATCATTTTTATTTTCTGATACTAAAAGTTAACCACCACAATCGTTTATTTTTGTTTCAAAAATATAAATTTCAAATGGTATAGATGTTCAAATGTTATAAATATATCTATTTGAAATACTGTAAGACATGTAGTATCTCTATTCTACACAGTAAGACATGTAGTATCTCTAATCTACACTGTAAGACATGTAGTATCTCTATTCTACATAGTAAGACATGTAGTATCTCTATTCTACACAGTAAGACATGTAGTATCTCTAATCTACACTGTAAGACATGTAGTATCTCTAATCTACACAGTAAGACATGTAGTATCTCTATTCTACACAGTAAGACATGTAGTATCTCTATTCTACACAGTAAGACATGTAGTATCTCTATTCTACACAGTAAGACATGTAGTATCTCTATTCTACACAGTAAGACATGTAGTATCTCTAATCTACACTGTAAGACATGTAGTATCTCTAATCTACACTGTAAGACATGTAGTATCTCTATTCTACACTGTAAGACATGTAGTATCTCTATTCTACACTGTAAGACATGTAGTATCTCTAATCTACACTGTAAGACATGTAGTATCTCTATTCTACACTGTAAGACATGTAGTATCTCTAATCTACACTGTAAGACATGTAGTATCTCTAATCTACACTGTAAGACATGTAGTATCTCTAATCTACACTGTAAGACATGTAGTATCTCTAATCTACACTGTAAGACATGTAGTATCTCTATTCTACACAGTAAGACATGTAGTATCTCTAATCTACACAGTAAGACATGTAGTATCTCTAATCTACACTGTAAGACATGTAGTATCTCTAATCTACACAGTAAGACATGTAGTATCTCTAATCTACACAGTAAGACATGTAGTATCTCTAATCTACACAGTAAGACATGTAGTATCTCTAATCTACAATGATAACCGAATTCCACAAAGTGGGTAAATATAGTTCATTAGTTTCATGGACCAGTTGTTGACGAGGATCTTGTGAAAAATGTAAAATGAACAACCGCCTTTAGATTTCTCTGTAGTTATAACAAATTCGATGTCTGAGAACGCTGATTACGAATTCAAATCATGTCAGCTCTAAAAACAAAAAGACAGTTAATTATAGGTCTAGTTTATTAATACTATTGCATTCTGCTTACCATAACCAATGACAGTAAGATGCCCCTCATGTTTCTGTGTCCTCTGCACTGTCAACTAGAGATGATTCGATGTGTGATAGCTCACTCTGTGTCTGTCCTTTCTCTTCACTATCAACTATAGATGACTCGATGTGGGATAGCTCACTCTGTGTCTCTCTTTATATCTAACAGCCCGCAGCCCGTAGTTATGTATTTTGGTTTCAATCAAATTGGTTTCTCCATATTTTGACATGCCCTTTGATTTGACAGACATCACAACAATGGCGAACCCATAACCTTTAACAGTTACAGGGGAGGCGCGAGATCTTTTCAAAACTCTAACCACGGCAAAACCTTAAATATATATATACACATCATGGGCGTAGCCAGGATTTCTTTCGGGGTGTGGGGAGTTTTGGGGTGGATTGTTTCCTTTGCACACACAATCACTCATATATGTATATATCATGGTCGTAGCCAGGGGTGGGGTGGGGTTCAACCCCTCTCTCCCGAAATGAAACCCCCTATACGGCTAGGGGAATAGTGTGACAGATTTTTAGCTTTGAGTTTATTTTCTTATCTTATATAATACAGACGTTACTTCAAAAAAGAAGATGATTACGTCCTACGCGTCATGCATTCAGTCATGCATATTAACCAATGACTTAAATTCTGCCAAGTCACTGGTTTTCCTGGCTAGCTCAGGCAACCCATTCCATGCTCTAATAGCACTAGGGAAGAAGGAGTGTTTGTACAAATTTGTCCTAGCATATGGGACGAGGAATGTGCCTTTATCTTTCAATTTTCTTGTACTACTATATCTTCTATGTTGTTTACTTGGTTCAAATTCAGTAATATGTCTTTGTCTCCTGGGGCTGAGAATGCTGATGCAAAGTATTTGTTTAGGATGTTTGCTTTAGTTTCATTATCATTATGTATTATGTTATGTTCATCTTTTAATGGCGCTATGCCTGTTATTTCCATTTTCTTAGACTTAATGTATGACCAAAGGTTTTTGTTGTTATCTTTAGATATTACATTGTTTATGTATTCACTCTGCAGCTGTCTGCTTACTTTTTGGGTATTTTAGGTGAGATTTTTATGTTAAACCATCAGTTGCCCCAGCGCACCCAAAGGGTGGGGAGGTTCAGTTTAAAATCCCCTTCCAGAGGGTTTTGAGATTAAAACCACACTCTTCTATAAAACAAACAAAAAATAAAGCAAACGACAGTCACCAAGTTCCATGAAAGGAGACGAGGGGGATTTGAGTTTAAAAACCCCTCCAAATTTTTTTACGATAAAACCCCCTTTTCAATATAAGACTAAAGCATTCAACAGTCAACAAATTCTATGAACGTAGTCAAGAGATGTTTTGTGTTTAAAGCCCCCGCCCAGTGGTGTTTAAAGCTAAAAACAACATCTTCAATATAAAATTTAAGCAACTACACACACGGAATTCTATGAGCGTACCAAGAAGGGTTTGATTTTAAACCCCTTTCCTGATGGTTTTGAGTTTAAAACCCCCCTAGCGATAGTTTTTAGGTTAAGAACCCCTTCTTCAATATTATTCTAAAGCAAACTACAGTTATCAAATTCTATAAGCGTAGCTAAGGGGGGTTTGAATTTGTTTAAAAAAAAAACTCATTAGATTTTGTATTTTAAAACACTCCAACAGATGGTCTTGACGATAAAACTTCCCTTACGATATAAAATCTAAAGCAAACTAGTCACCAAATTCCATGAACGTAGCAAAGAAATGTTACAAATTTCTACCAATCACTGGGCTCCAGTAATAAAGTGTAGTAAATAGCAGATTAGGTTTTTGAACTAACAATTTTTTATAGCAGGATAATGCACTGTATATACTTCAGAATATGCATTTTTTTGTTTTAAATACCGGAAATACTGCTTTTATCTTTTTTACCTTAGAATAATTTCTGTTTGAGTTAGTGGGACGACAACAGACACCTCTCCCTTGCAGATAACGGTCTTGGAGCCCAGCGTCAAGCATTATTTCTTGTATTTAAAACTAAAAAGTCATATTCTGAGGTGTCTACAGGTGTCAGCTACTCTTCTATGAAAAATTTGAAGGTCAAACATCAAATCTGCTATTTACCACACTTCATTAGTGGAGCCCAGAGACTGATAGAAAATAAATCAATGTGTGAAATGTTTTATTTAGGGTATGGTTGAACCTAGAATGACTGTAGTTTGCTTTAGTTTTATTTAAAGTATCTGACCTAAATGGGTTCCAGCAACTGGAATAAAAAAAAAACATTGGGAACTATAGTTTTGCTTTTTTTTTATTGGAATGAGAGGGATTAACCACAAAACCCATTTTGATTACGCTCATTGAATTTAGTGATACTAGTTTTCTTTCTTTTTTATTGGAATGAGGGTTTTAACCTTAAAACCTTCTTAGCTACGCTCATGGAATTGGATGACTGTAATTTTCACTTAGTTTTGTGTGTGTGTAAGTTATCACACAAACTCAGAAGCAGCCCCATCGGATCCGCCTATTTTTAGGGAATATTCAAGACATGATTTTGTTTTGATTGTCCGGTGTAAAAAAAAATGGTTTTGTCAAATGTTTTTCATGTTTCGGATGTTCCTTCAAAGAAGAGAACCATGGGCGTAGCCAGGGGGGGGTTTCTTGGGGTTCAACCCCCCCCCCCGAAATGAAATCCCCCCCCCCGCAGGGGGGGAACGGAATTAAGTGACTGATTTTTGCTTTCATTTTGTTTATTTTAGGTGAGATTTTAATACTAAATCATCACTTACCACAGCACAGCCGAGGCAGTTTTGAGTTAAAAACCCTCTACCAGGGGGTTTTGAGATTTAAAAAACACCTATCAGGGGGTTTTGAGATACAAATCCCTCTACCAGGGGGCTTTGAGTTTAAAACCCCCTACAGGGGTTTTGAATTTTAAACGCCCTACCAGAGGTTTTTGCAGTTAAATCCCCCTCTTCTATAAAACAAAACAAAAAAAAATGTAAACAACAATCCCCAAATTCCAACACCACAGTTGAGGAAGATTTTGATTTTAAAACCCCCTCCAAAATTTACGATAAACCCCCTCTTCAATATAAAAAAAGCAAATTACACACTCAAAATTCTATGAGCGTAGCCAAAGGGGTTTTGAGTTTAAACCCCCTCCCCTCCAGTTGGGGTTTGAAGCTAAAAAGTACCTCTTCAATATAAAAAAAGCTAATTACACACTATAAAATCTATGAGCGTAGCCAAAGGGGTTTTGAGTTTAAATCCCCCTCCTCCAGATGGCTTTTTCTTTAAAGTTTAAAACCCCTCCAGATGGTTTTGAGTTTAAAATTCCCCTACAGAGCGTTTAGAGTTGAAAACCTCTCTCTTCAATATTATTTTAAAGTTAACTACAGTCACCAAATTCTAAGATCGTAGCTAAATGGGGTTTTGAATTAAAAACAAAACAAAAAGACTCCAGAGATTTCTTAGTTTAAAACCCCTCAACAGATGATTTGACGAAAAAACTTTCCTTTTCGATATAAAATCTAAAGCGAAATACAGACATGTAATTCCAAGAGCGTAGTCAAGAAAGGTTACAAATTTCTACCAGTGGCTTGGGCTCCATTAATAAAGTGTGAATAGTCTTCTGCCGAAATTGAAAATCATTAAATGTGTCTCAACAAAGATGACTAAGACAGATTTTAGGAGTCAGTCATAGAGATCGGGTCTAAATCAAAGAAATCATATGCCGAACTGGGAGTCGAATCCTTAGTAAGGTTGTGACAGAGCGTCGCATGAGGTTTTGCGGGACATGTTCTCACACAAAATGAATTACGCAAAATAAGAGTTGCGTAAACAGCTTGCCGGAAAATGCGCCGAACGGCGCGAGAGGGTCTAAGTCAGTAAGAATAGCACATTAGGTTTTTGAAATAAACTTTTTAATAGCAAGATAATGCACTGTAGATACCTCAGAATATGCATTTTGTTGGCTTTCAATACCAGAAATAGTGCTCGGCGGCGGGGGCTTCGCCCCGCGCTGGGGAGCGCTGCGAACTCCCCCAGACCCCTTGCTAGCAATACAATAAACAATAAACGTCTTCCGAAAGGGTCAGAATGTAATAAAGATTATGTACACACACACACACACACATATATATATATATATAAATATATATATAAATATATATATATTTTTTTTTTTTCCGCCGGGGGGGGGGGTCAGGGGGGAATCCCCCCACCCCCCAAAACCCTCCCCGAAAAAAAATCCTGGCTACGCCCATGAAGAGAACGCTACACTAATGCCAAAGGAGAGGTCCAGCGGAATCTGCGAGTCATGAAGGAGTCATGGTATTACAAAAAAAAAGCAGAAAAAAATCCAGTCCTATGCTGATTATAAAAATGCAAAAATGTTTTTCAATTCTAACAAAGCTTTTTATGATCCTCAGAAAAATGGCTCATTCAGTGCTGATGGAAACAAACTTCTCACAGAGAAGGAGGATATACTTGTTTGCTGGACTGAACGACGTCTTTCAGTTGAATCATAGAGTGAGACTCATGGATGCTAGACTACTCCATCTCTAATACCGTGACACCAAAACCAAGTTCATGGTAGTAGCTCTGGCACATCAAGACTGAAAACGGAGATGGTCAGTTGATAAATAGGGTTAGAAAATAACAAAAAAATGCTCTCCCAAACTCAAAAGGTATTGATCCGCCCATGATGGTGAGGACTTGTCTTTCGTTTACCAAGCTCATTGTTTCTCTCTTATCTTATATAATACAGACGTTACTTCAAAAAAGAAGATGATTACGTCCTACGCGTCATGCATTCAGTCATGCATATTAACCAATGACTTAAATTCTGCCAAGTCACTGGTTTTCCTGGCTATCTCAGGCAACCCATTCCATTCTTGTCTGGTGTGAGCTCAACTTGAACCAAGCAGTACTAGACTCAAGTCTGAGAAGTTTGATGTCTCCTTCTAAAGCCAGCCAGTTTGCTGAAAATCTGATTAAATTACTTAGAGAGTATCATTCTGATGATATGGCCTTCTTAGCCTCTCTGATTGGAAGAAATGATGCATTAGGTATCCCTTAATAGTGATTTTTTGGTTCTTATCTTATCTTATATGATACAGACGTTACTTCAAAAAAGAAGATGATTACGTCATACGCGTCATGCATTTAGTCATGCATATTAACCAATGAATTAAACTCTGCCAGGTCACTGGTTTTCCTGGCTAGCTCAGGCAACCCATTCCATGCTCTAATAGCACTAGGGAAGAACGAGTGTTTGTACAAATTTGTCCTAGCATATGGGACGAGGTATGTGCCTTTATCTTTGTGTCTTTCAGAGTATTTTATTAAATTTTGTTTTTGCATTTGAAGATTATGGTTCAGTGTTTTATGTATAATTGCTACTTTACTTTTGAGTCTTCTGTCCTGAAGGCTTTTCTCTCCCCTTACATTCGTATCACCGTGTAACTAGGACGGATCTGAGCATGCCAAAAGTAAACCCTTAAGCACTCCTGGTTGCTTATATGTTTACAGGCACAATGCTCAAATCTCTTGGGAAATAAAATCAGTTTTACACTTTGAACGGCATTAAATCCAGGCCTGAGTGAACCAGAAAGAAATGTGTGTCAAGATCTTGGAGTTAATGAGTTCATTTCCTAGACACGATGACAAACCGTTGACCTAATCAATCACATTAAATGTAGAACATTTCATGAAATAGTTCAAAGGAGTTTTTTCTCTTTATATTCGTAAGTCTCATTGCCAACAGCATTTCTTTATGTCTACAGTAAGCCAACTTCCTGATCTAGTCTAATTGTTTTCAAATTGTAGCAGAAGATTAAAGTGCATGTGTGTGTGTGTGTGTGTAAGGGTTAAATTTAAATCTTTCGTAACATTAACCATTGGCTCGCGAAATGATGCACGTAGACAAAACGATCAGAGACCTGGCCAAGTCAATAAACAAGCTAAATGGTTAAATTTTAAATGAATCTAACTAGTTTTTTTTTTTAATACAATAACGTGTGTACCAACAAACTATTCCCATGTGGGTAGTATACTTATTAGTATCGCGCGACTTGGTCAATTAAAAAAAGACTCATTTGTAAATATAGTAATTAGGGCAATGCTTATTACCAAATCCATTACAAAGTTTTCTTACTGATTGAATCCTCTACTGTTAGGGTGAGTGTCTGTGTTTCTACTCTCTAAGGTGAAGGTACGGAGAAGTTAGCTTGTGCTTGGGTTACTATGCACTTTGAATGATTCAAGAAAAACGGCACTGTCGCACTGGCGGATCCAGAACTTTGGAGTGGGGGTGGGGGGCGATTTTTTTCCAAACCCTAACCTTAACGCCAAGTAAACCCTAACCCTATGCATAAAGGTGCGTACAGCATATATATATATATATATATATATATATATATATATATATATATATATATATATATATATATATATATTCGATATACGAGAATAAAATAAGACTGTTTCTCAATCTTCGGCGAAAAAAAAAATGAAAAAAAAACCAGTCATGTTGACGCATTTCTCTTGCAAACTTGGGGGCCTAGGAGTGAGTTGTAAGCTTCCTCAGTGGGGTTCGGGACGAAGCCTCGACACCCAAAAGTGTTTTCTTGCATTTTTCACTGCAGAAACGCATTCTCCTAACATCTACAGCTCAATATTTATCAGTGGGGTTTGGGGCGAAGCCCTGACGCCAAAAGCGTTTTCTTGCATTTTTCACTGGCGAAACGCATTCTCCTGACATGTACAGCTTATTATTCATCAGTGAGGTTCGGGGCGAAGCATCGACGCTAAAAGCGTTTTCTGGCATTCTTCACTGGCGAAACGCATTTTCCTGACATGTACAGCTTATTATTCATCAGTGAGGTTCGGGGCGAAGCATCGACGCTAAAAGCGTTTTCTGGCATTCTTCACTGGCGAAACGCATTCTCCTGACATCTACAGCTTATTATTCATCAGTGAGGTTCGGGGCGAAGCATCGACGCTAAAAGCGTTTTCTGGCATTCTTCACTGCAGAAACGCATTCTCCTGACCTTTTGAAAAATATTCTAATATGAATTTATAGTACCTTAATACATTGCAAATACAACCGATTTGTTCTTTAAAAAGATAAGATACCCCACATATTTAGATTAAGGCTTTGAAATTCGCCGCCGAAAAAAAAAATTCGATTAATAATATTCGATAAAATTCTAGCATAAATTGTGAGTTATAGTTCTAAATTTATTTAACTAGAAAAATATGAGATAGAGTAAAGGTTGGAAAAAGTCGACTAAGTAAAGATTATCTGGCTTTTGAACTCATCTCAACCGTGACTGTTATATTATATATATATATATATATATATATATATATATATATATATATATATATATATATATATATATATATAGTTTGTCCATCGTGGTTCGATGATGACCACTTCTTCATCCAGGGAGCTGAGGGTCTTGCATTGGGTTTTATGCCTCCTCATGTGGGTGGTGAGATCTATGTGAGCCCATAATGTTCGGCTGCACACTGGGCAGGTTATTCCAGCTGGAGCTAGTGTCGTGGGCCTTGCTTTTCTTCTCTGGCGTTCTTCTTCTGCCAGCGTTGTTCTCTTTTCCTCAGCAAACTGTGAACCAGTTTTCACAGCACGACGTCATGATGCTCTGTCATGTGCCTCTGTCTCCCAGGTGCCTGGGTCTATGCTGAACGCCTTCAGAGAAGCTTTGAAGGTGTCCCCGAAGCGTTTTCTTTGACCACCCTGCGAGCTCTTTCCTTCGCTTAGTTGGCCATACAAGAGTCGTTCAGGGATGCGATGGTCTTCCATTCTGTAGACGTGACCTGCCCATCGCAGCTGGGACTGCATCAGAATTGTGTGGATGCTTTGCTTCGAATGACTTCAGTATCTGGTATTTTGTCTTGCCATTTGACATTCAAATTTAACAAAAAATTAACGATTTTTTGATTAACTAATTGGTCGTTTTTTTTATTGATTCATATGTTGTCATCGAACATGAGCTCATATATAAAATGTAATGATGTTTGGAGAAGTAGAAGTGGTCGAAAAATTGATTGCAAGAAACGAAACATCAAAGAAAGATACACAGTGAGTATAAGCGTTGTGTTCATGGTTGTTGGGCAATGTTGGACTAATGCGTTTCGTTTCTTTGATTAAAAAGTAGAATCATAATTTGGGCCGGAAGGGCCTTTTTCCCTTATATATCTTTGCATTTTTCAGTTCTCTAACCCTAACCCTAACTCCTAACCATAACCCTAAATTAAACTGACAATATTATGCTGTAATTTTAAGTGTGCCTGATAGAGAAAAAAATTCTGCACAAAAATACGGGTAGTTGGGATATAACCCGATAGAGGCTATAAAAATAAAAGACCTGAAACTAGCGCGTGAAACTTCGCATTTACAGTACCTTATTTGATGAGTCTTTTACCCAAGATCTGTGTATTTTTTTAGAACTAGCTTACTTCAAGTACCCGTCATTTTCCCATACACAATTTCACAAACAACAATAATTGCAAAATAAAAATTGTGATTTTAAAACTTTTAATGATTTTTTAAAAGGTGTTTTTAAACAGGTGTTACTGTAATCAATTGTGAATGTTCGTTTATTATGAATCTCACTGTCTATTTTGTGTCTGTTTTAATTTCTTAAATGTTTTCTTGAATTAAGGGGTCGTTCTTTCTCCTGATGTTTATACCTGATTTCTCTTATCAGTCGTTGTGAGACATTGATACAAAATAATACTAAGCTTATAAATATTTAAAAAAATCGCACGTGAATATATGAATGAACTTCTTTTAGATTAAGTCCATTATTTATAGTTGCTTTAAAAAATTGATCTCACACATGCCATAGGCCTTGTCATAATAGATCTATCAAATCTAGTTATAATGTGTATCTATATAATCATAAATATTCACGTTGAATTCCAATTGTAACTATAGAATCAGTATAGATCTACTTCTAGAATATAAATCTAGGTTATAAATATAGTAGAAACAGAATCTAAGATAATCAGAATTTACTGGTACTCTAGGCAGTCTTGATCTAGAGTCTTAGACAGTCTTGATTTTAGACTAGATTTAAGTCTAGTACACTATATAAACCTATTTATACGCTGCCTTCGTGGTTCTCACCAAGGCTTTCGACACGGTCAATTGTTAATTGAGGATTTTGGCCAAGCTCAAATGCCCAACTACGCTCCTATCCATTCTCAAGCAGTTTCATGTGGGACTAAAAGGCTAGATTAAACATAATGGTGACATGTCGATCATTTCCCAATAGAAAATGGCGTGAAGCAAGCTGTGTACTTGCTCCTACTCTATTCGCTATCTACTTTGGCGTAATGCTGGGTCAAATGAGGCAGCAATTGCACGAAGGCAACGACATCACGTTTCGTTCGGACGGCAATCTTCAAAAGAAATGTCATAACAGAGCTTCTCTGTGCCGATAATTGCGCCCTGCTAGCCCAAAATGAACATGATCTGATGGCGGTCAACGAATTCACATACCATCCCGCTTCTTTCTGTTTATCTATAAGCCTTGGGAAAACAGAAGTCGTGTTCCAGAAGTGACCCAATAAAACCTACTCAGCCCTAAAGATCACCGTAAATGGACGTCCCCTTAACGTGGTAGACCACTTCACATAACTAGGAAGCATGGTATCAATGACACCTCGCTTTCAAGGAAGTTGATAACCGTCTGGCCATGGTCAATAGTGCTTTTAGACGCCTCCAGGAGTGAGTTTACCAATCAGTGGTTCTCTCAACCCTTCTATATGGATCTGAGACATGGTTATTAAACAGAAAACACCTAACACTACTTGAACGCTTTCACCAAAGATGCTCGAGCTCCATCATAAACATACGGTGGCCAGACAGCACTACAAACAGCGATGTCCTTGCGAACGCCGGTATGGAGTAGTATAGAGGGACTTCTTATAGTCCGACAGTTACGTTGGGCAGGGCACGTACCCCGTATGGGGGACGAACGTATGCCAAAAGCAGTCTTTTTTGGTGAGCGAGAGAGACAGCTGGAGGTCACTCACAAAGGCCGCGAAATGCACATTTGAGACCAAAAGGAGATCCGCTGCCGAGAACAGACGCAGACTGCGAAAAGAAAATCTTAATCGACCATAGGCGGACAATGGTTATGTTTGCCCTGGTTGTGGGGAAATATATAAGTTACAGCTGGGGCTGCGTATCGATGGGAAATATTGCATTCGAGATCCTCATGAATCTTCGGACTCGATGACAAGCCTTTTTATTATTATATTGGCGTTGAAAAGTAGATCTATAAGTAGAAGTATATTCAATATTGTATAGACAGTAGATCTACTGAGTCAGATCTAGATTAGCTATAGAATTATTCTAGATCTAGATACAGACTCTAAATAAAATAATCTAAATGTAGGCCTAGCCTAATTAATAGACTTAAGTCAGGTAGAGCTAGATCTAGACTAGTAACAATCTAGTCTCAAGATAGAAGCTAGATTTCTAAACTAGATTCGATCTGAAATGTAGATCTAGATATAGAGTCTACTTAATGACAATGTCAGTGATTCCGAAGATTAATGATGAGTGCAGTGTCTGCTATGTATTTTAATGTTTTACGAATCACATGTGCCCATGTGGTGATATGACTACGCCAACATTATACTCAGAACCGTGAATGGCATGAACTGTATACATATTCGCAGAACCTATTGCTACTTGACGGCTTTGTAAATTTGTCTGCTGTGCTGTACGAGATGCCAAAAAATATGCAGATTCTAAAATTCTAGAACAATAGATCTATTCCACTTAATTTATTAACATAAATCTACTAATGTCATTTATATTAAGTAGCTCTAGATATACTATTTTACCAATGCAGTCATGCATAATTTAATATATAGATTTAATTATACGAATAAAGAGTTGTAATTTAGCTCTATACGTTGTTAGCAAATAGCGTTACACACAACACAAAAAAAAAAAAAAAAAACCGAACCTGGGTTTTTCTAAACTATGATACTTGGTGTGTAATAGTAAAACAGCACATACCTAAATAAATTGTAAATAGAGAGCAAATACCTATATTTATTGTAGTATATATAGGTCTGTGATTTTATATTATATAACCTTCGTAACTTCTTCTATAGAGAAATGACTTTTATACTTTCTTTTGTTGAAAAATTGGGCTTTTCACGTCTGACACATATATAATTTGTATGTGCAGCAACAAAGCCCATGGCCCATTAATCTTGAACATGATTTGGATTTAAAGACACAACGCTATTGTCAACGATTCAAAACTAGGGAATTAATGTCCAATGACCGAAACAAAGTAATATTTATAGAAAATAGAGTTCTGGGGACATAGGGATCACAACTTTCGCCTAAAATCTCAGCATGGTTATATAATTTTAAATAGGTAAAGGCTTGGACATGTGCATAGTGAGAAACATGAAGTTGAAAAAGGAAGAGGGATTGCTAGCGGCCTCCGTAAGAGGAAGTGTCAATATTAGTTGTTTTTAGTCTGACCTTTAGATATTAACAAGAACAACATTTTAAAAATATATTTAAAAAAAAAAGACAAAACAAAATTATTAAACTTCAAATATAATAAAATATTTTTTTTAAATTTGATTCAATTCGGGTATCGAGCCCGTGACACAGTCAGCTGCTTGAACTTATGCATTTTCTACTTCGGCCAGCGAGGAAGACATAGGGCCTACTTGTGTAACATATTTATATGTATGTTCATTATATGGACCTCTACATCGAACACTAGACCTAAAGTTCTAATTTAGAACTCTTAGAATCTAGTCTAGATCTAGAATCTAGATGTAATCTCTATTTGATTGACGTACAAATATAAGCAACGCTTATAAACTTCAATAAAATTAAAGCAACTTTAAATTTACTCAGTTATTGCATAATTACGGTAATACGGCTGACTACCCCATTGGGCTCTAGACCTAGATTTAGTCTCTAGCCAAATTTACATTTATTTATTTTTAAAAAAGTATAACGGTCAAACTAGAGTTCTCTCCCAGTGGCCAACGAGCTAGTAATTCTTTTCTCGGTTAAATTTGTAAGACAAATCGTTAAAGCCAATTTTTAGATCAGATGTCTGTCCTTTCACCCAGTCTCCATGTTCCTCCACGAAGAAGTCACTTGAATAGAGGTATTGTATTGTTCATACAATTAGCAGCAAGCTCCAAAACATTTCTTCTGCCAGACTAATACATTTCTTCACTCTAGCACGCTTGAGGCAGAATCATCCACTTGCAAGGGCGGGATTTAAACCTGACTTTCCACGTAACTAGGACCTTATTGCGCAGGGACCCTAAGTCCAAGTCTAATACAATAAACGATTCATAATGAACTATGAAAAAAAAAGGTAATTAAATTTTTATAAAATTGAAATTAATCTTGAGGCCCCTTGGCTAGTTTGCATGTAGGCTACATCTAAATATTTCAAAGAAACACATCCTTAAGGTTAAAGGTTAAAAGTGATATAAACCACGTGGGAATACCGATTCAGCCTAAATTAAATATTACTCCTAAGCAGTCGTTTGATTTCATTTCCTCATCAATGTGAGTGTGAATGAGTGTGGGATTATGGGACAGAGGAGAAAGTATGTCAGGGTCATGTGAAGAAGGAAATACCTGTAACATTTACCAGTCACCTTTTTTCCTTTAACACCCGCCCCTATGCAAGATATAATTCCCTTAAGCAACATCAAACTAAATTAATTACCGCTAATTTTTTTTGATTGATTCATGTTTTGTTAGGGACAATGAATAAATCGACAAAGTTTCCACTTGATCCGAGAATGGGAGGTGGGAGAAACAACTTGTGCTAAAATTGTTCCAGACAGACAGACGAAAAAAGCTTGGTAAAAATAAAGAAGAAAAACAAGTACTATAAAAGTAAAACATTTAATAAAGAGGTCCTACTGGTAAGAGGTACACCTTCCTGATGTTTAGAACATTAGCTCTACCTTAGTGGTAAGAGGACGCCATATTTTGGCGCAGACGTTTTGACACATCTATTGGAGTATTCTAGAGCTATGTATTTTATTTTAGGCTTCATTATACATTTTAATTTGCTGGTACAAATGTCCAAATGCCTACAAGAGGAATGCAGGGTGGTTTTTCTTTGTATCAAAACTGCAGTATTTTCATTGTTTTATATATATATATATATATATATATATATATATATATATATATATATATATATATATATATATATATATATATATATATTAGAGTTGATCATGTAAAAACGGCATCATTACCAAACTTTAAGAAATTAAATTATTAACTTAAGGGACGACATCTTCTAAGTAACACATGTTGTACCTAGGTAATGAGATCGATCTAAAAGGTTCTTGTACAGGAAACAGTGCAATGCCTCTTCAACAACGCGACTCTAGAGTCTACCTCCATTTTACAGCAGAACGAACCGATTTCTCCCGTCCCATCATACTATTGACTTTCTTTTGCGTGAATAGAGCAGGCCCGCTACAAGACGTCTAGCTAAACAAGAAAGAATAGTGATTGGCTAACTACGGCCCGCGGGCCAAATCCGGTCCGCCGAGAAGTTTCATCCGGCTCGCCACACGCTTTGTTTTCACAATGAAAAAAAAAGCATACAGATTTTTTACGCGTTGAAATTAGTGGCGCAGCATCCACGGAGATTAAAAATGTTCAAAAGTTTTCTTAAAATATCCAAAACGTCATATCAAACTTTATATTAACTTCAAAACATTAGCTCGTTTTTTCACCTAGAGTAAGGAACTGCTTTCATCGTGTTTATTGTAAAGGTGGTGACGGTTTGTAGATGGTGACGTTTAGGTCCAATTTTTTCTTTTTTTTTTCCCTCTATGTTAATTAACCGTTTATAGTATTACCTTTTTTTTTTACATTTTTCTATTACCAGAAATTTAGATTTAGACTTAAAATTAGATAAAGAAGCAAAAGAAACACCTTGTTCTGTCACTTAGGGAATGGTTAAAAATGTTCCATTTTTATCTACCTATCGTGACTCAATTGTGGAGGAAGTTTTATAACAACAAAAGTTTAATGATAGATCGATAATTACATTTATCATGAAATAGTTTCTTTTTGGTATTGAACTGGACAGTCATTCGGATGGTCTTGATGGTCTCGGATTTATACCACGACACATCTTCAATGCTGTTTGTTTTCCAACCGAATCGTCAAAAATGATAGGCCTACTAATGACTTCACTTCATTAACAAGCTTGCCAAACAGACAGACAACATGACTGAGAAAGTGGAGGATGTAAACAAGGAGCACGTTAAAGAAGTTGACAATCAGTGATTGAAAGTAATTCATCGCATAGTGAATGTTAGTTTTAACTTAAGCATGCAACAGCCTTTCATTGAGTGCTCATCGAGAGATTATCGTTAAGGTGACACAAGAAACAACGAGAAAAGATTAAATGTGGCTCAACAAAAATGGCTGAGACAGATTTGGGGAGTCAGATACACAGATCGGGTCTCAAGAGTCGAACACTTAGTGAGGTTGTGACAGAGCGTCGCATGAGGTTCTCCGACAAAATGAACTAAGCATACCAAGAGTTGCGATGACATGGTGGCTGGAGGCCAATACGAGGAAAGCGCAAACAGGGACGTCCTCGTATAACTTGGCGCTACACCTTTATGGAGGACCACAGGACAGTGGACACCAGGTGGGAGGAGTCTTCAGACATTGCCAATGACAGATCTCTATGGAGACAGCTTGCCGCCCAATGCGCCGAACGGCTCGGGAGGATCTAAGTCAAGTAAGTAACAACAATTTCTTAGCAGTGCATAAACTCTTAAGAAAAACAAAGCACGACTCCTTACCCACAGATTCAAAACGAGATAATAAACTTGTTGGACAAGCAAAATTTAGCAACAATACTAAGGAGTGCCATTTTTCTCTATCAAGGTTGACAGCACTCAAGAAGTATTAAAATTTTATTAAATGAGCATTATTTTCTGGAATTGTTAAGTGAACTCCGATGACGATATACCCTAAGAAATTGCAATCAGAGAGTCATTTTTAGGTTTTCATATATGTGAGGACCAGAAGTCTGCAGGACTGACTGAACAGCTAAAGTCTGCAGGACTGACTGAACAGCTAAAGTCTGCAGGACTGACTGAACAGCTAAAGTCTGCAGGACTGACTGAACAGCTAAAGTCTGCAGGACTGACTGAACAGCTAAAGTCTGCAGGACTGACTGAACAGCTACACTAAATAATACAACAGCACCACCGTTCTTTACATTTCTTACGATGCAAACTGACTGAACAGCTACACTAAATAATACAACAGCACCACCGTTCTTTACATTTCTTACGATGCCAAAGGCAATGATGGTGCTTCCAATATGAGTGGACAGCACAATGGCCTTCTGTCATTGTTTCAACAAAAGTAACTGCTGCGCATTATGTTCATAGTGCTAAACAATACTTAAACATGTTCTTAAATGATTCTGTCAGCTGTGTTCATGAACTTGCATTGGAATGTCTTTTTAGTAAAAGTACCATATATACATGCAAACTACTGGATTTTTTTGTCACACAAAATATTTGTCTTATGGGGAGGGGGGAAGGGGGCCCATCAACATATTCTTGAACCCTGTCACACGGGTACCTTGCTACGCCACTGATTTGAAACATTGGTATTATATAAAAGAAATTATTTTCTGTTACTGAAGAGTTTGCCTGCATGCGTTATTGAAGAGAGCAAGAAAAAGGGCACACATGTTTCACAAAATTTGTGGAAGGTCTAGAAATTTTGAAAGTACCTGCATCAAGAATATGCAATAGCTTCAAATATAAAGAAAATCTCGGGCATTGGAATAGTCAATGTAAATCTCTCCGAGTATACTATTGTTTTCTTGCACTGCACCATACATCAAGACATTGTTTTGTAAAACTGACTAAAGACTATTGTACAAGTTCCTTGATTATATGCAATCTGAACACTCTGATATGCTTTACTCTACGACAGTATAATGACTTGATGCAGGGCGCGATTTGCGAGCCAGTTTTGGAAACTAACAAAATGAAAAGTTTCTTTTTTTGTGAAAACTTCTGGCCTGCAGAATTTGAAATATTTTGTAGATTCTACATGGCGCTCTGATTTTGTATTTTCTACTCTGTCTCATCAACACATTAAATATAATTATATAAGGGAAAATCAATTTGATCGATATCTTAGGGCCATCTTTCAAACAACTTCTATTTACAAATCAGCTAAAAATTCACTGACCGTTGTGAAGGAAGATAAACTTAGGTATTATAAAAATAAACTGTGAGCTTTATTGCAAATTTGAAAAAAAAGTATTTAAAAGTTCTGTTTCAATGAAAAAGTCTTATGATGTTTTCAAACTGCCCGAGTAAAGTGTTGGGTAGTAAATAAAACCAGAGTTGCTGCCTGGTCGTGCGCTATGCGCGCTGGACTGTCGTTTGGTCGTCTTTAACAAAAGCACAAACTAATGAAAGTATTTATTGGGTAATGTCTGGAGACAGTTGATTGGTTGAGGGTGTGTTAGACTCTTAGTTTAGTTAGTTTAGTTACGCACTATAATAGACCGACAGTGAACGCACATTTTATAGTGACGACATAGACGTTGGGGTTAGAGATTAGTGTAGACTTTTAGATGAGTTATTGCTAGGCTCTCAAAGTGACTGTGGCCCATTCTGCATTAAAGATTGTTATATTTTCATCCGAAATGAACTTAGTCATTGAGCATTTCATCCTGTTTGTTACCTTTCATTCTTTGTTACCTGATGTTCATGTTCGGATTCGCATCTGTAATACACCTTTCAAGGTACTCACATCTTACAAGGTACTCACACCTTACAAGAAACTCACGCCTTACAAGGTACTCTCACCTTACAAGGTACTCTCACCTTACAAGGTACTCTCACCTTACAAGGAACTCACTCCTTACAAGGTACTCTCACCTTACAAGGTACTCTCACCTTACAAGGTACTCTCACCTTACAAGGAACTCACTCCTTACAAGGTATTCACACCTTACAAGGTACTCACATCTTACAAGGTACTCACACCTTACAAGGTACTCACACTTTACAAGGTACTCACGCATCTAGAATTATCAAGGTATTTAAATACAACTTAGACACATGCATCCGTTACAGGTGACACCCTGAGCTCACCGCACCGGTGACGCCACTACGCAAGATTCTTTTCTGAGACTACTGTATTGATATGCTACCCCCCCCCCCCCCCCAAAAAAAAATTGTTATCAAGGTTTGAGAATCTCAAAGGATAACGTTGACTTGTGTATAGAAAAAAAATCACTAGAAAACATTAACTATAAGCTATGAATAGTGTTGTAGTCTAAAGCTATTCAAACCAAATCACCTTGTCATCTTGTCTTTTAAAGCTCTCTCATTATTTGCCTTAGTATATAAAGGATGTATTTTCTAACGTTGGACTTTATGTAAGATTAGTTACAGTCCAGTTTTCTGTTCATGGTTCACTTTTTTTAAATTTCTGAATAAAACAAAATGATTGTTGAATTCTTTCATCAATATATGGGTACAATGGACCTCATTCGCCAATCGTAAACAAAGAACATTTAGCCACGTGATAATATTGATAAAATAATGAAAAAAAATGTCACGTGACAGCCTGTGTGTATTACATAATTTGTATAGAAGAGATAGAGAACCACGTGGCTAAATGTTGTTTGTTTACGATTGGTGAATGAGGTCCATTGGGCTACTAGACGTTTGATTGTTTAGTCGCTTCATGGGTTACCAATTAGATAACCAAGATGAGGGAGGCAAACCAGTTGAAGTCTGCTTAAACCTTTATTAGACGTATTTGTCTCCCTTTCACGAGTACTCTCTCTTTCTCAATATATATATGTGTGTGTGTGTGTATGTGTGTGTGTGTGCGTGCGTGTGTGTGTGTGTGTGTCCGATTTAAAAAAATTAAATATTAAGCCAATGCCATGTTATTTTGTTATTCTTATTATTTAAATTAGTGACCCTGTTGCGTGTGTCATGCATTTCACACGTTAGATTTATATATTTATTAAGTACATTAGTACATTATCTCATGTCATGATGTCAAATGTTAAAAATGCAGGGGCCCCTAATGAGGCCAAGCCCCCCCCCCACCCGGGCCCAAAAATCCTTTGCTACGCCACTAATGTGTTTAGCAATGACCTTATGACACTTTTTTGTTTGTTTTGCATTTTCGACAAGGCATGGCTGGAAAAAGGGGGGGGGGGGGAGGTTCGAACCCGGGACAATTGAGACGACTCTACAGATCACAATTCACACAACAGGTCTGCCTGAATGTGCACTGAATGTAGCTAGTATTGGAATCCGTAGAAATTGTCGACAGTGCTGACTGAATGAACTATACAGGAGACAAAAAATTGATTTTGAAGCAGAATTCGAAAGTTAGTTCCATGTTGACCTTACATATATGATAGTCAACTGTAATCTCGAGCAATGATAAGATAGTCAACTGTAATCTCGAGCAATGATAAGATAGTCAACTGTAACCTCGAGCAATGATAAGATACTCAACTGTAATCTCGAGTAATGATAAGATAGTCAACTGTAATCTCGAGCATTGTTCCCAATGAAGAGATTCTATAAATCAACTCTGAATAATTCGAGAATAGTATTAATGTTCACGAATCTCATTCAGTCGCCAGTGGTTACATTTTATTTCATTCATAGACATAAATAAATATAGACTGGCCGAAGGAAGTAACTTCATGTAACTTGAAAACATGTATATCTATTGTATTCGGATTTTCCGAATTATGAAAACTTGCATGATCTTCATTCTTAGAGATTAAACAAAACTACACTGCCTCCTTATTTACAATATATATAGGTTATGGCTGAAATAGATGAGATGAATACTTAACTTTTATACTGCTCATAAATGCTGTATAATAAAGTACACAAAATTGCAAGTCACAAATTTTCGTTTCATAAAACTCTTTCATCGGCCAGTCTATATTTATTTATGTCTATGGGTTCATTATTGTTGATATGGTGCGCAAAGGTGCAGGCGTTCAATATAATAAAGTATTGTTTCCGCCACGACACTAATGGTAGTTTTTTGCTTATTGCTGACTGAGAACCTATATCTTAATCAACAGTTATGGCATAGCTCAAGGTAGGCAATTTTATACAACTTGACGGTGTGTACTTCAGAATGACCAACGATCTTTTTTTTTTAGTTCCTATAGTTCCTAACATTTTATTGCCACACATTTTGGACAGTAGCAGAATACTGTATGAAAGCAAATAAGACCATTAACGAAAATCTCCGGATATTATTAAAATCTTTTGAAAACAAAAAAAAAAAAGTGCGGGGCCCACTGCAGTCACATAGGTTGCATTGGCCTAAGGCCGGCCCTGCAAAATAACGGCGTATGCTACGCCGCCGGTTGACTAGTAATTGAATAATTCTCTACCTCGCCCAACCATGCGGGACACGCACGCACGCCGACTCTCTAAACCTCGATGAAAAAGTCATGGAAAGATAACTCTTATATATCTGCAAGTCGGACTAGTGTTACCCCACGTAACTTTCCCGCGATAGAGACCGCAAATCAGGAAAAACAAAGGGGGGGTGAGAGCACGTAATCTTCTCTTCTCTGTATATATAATTCTCTACGTCGCCCAACCATGTGGAAGACCATGCAAGCACGCCGCCCCCTTTCGCCCGCACCAGCGCCTTCCTCGCTTGCAGGCATGCGCACAAAGTCGTTTCCCAAACCCACCCGATCTAGACAACTGTGTCTACAGGAAGTGTTCACCCGTCACTAAATAGCGGCGCATGCTACGCCGCGGGGCACTTGTGTGTAGGCCTATATAACTGAATGAAAAATCTCAACTCATTAGACACAAAGAGAAAACTTGAGGTTGACCGTTACATCGGTTTGAAAATGTTTCTGTATCGAAAAATAAATTTTGGTTAGAATGTTTAATGTATGAAAATTTTCCATGACGTCAAAGGGAAATAAATTTTGAAACCACACACGTCACTATGCTTACAGTAGTACACCAAACATTTCTTTGCAAACAAGAACAAGTTTTAATGAATCAATAGAACTAATTTAACATTTGCTTATGAAACTATAAAAAAAATGAAATTAAATGTACTGAGTTATGATTAGTTATTGTGTTTTAATTGCATCATAGATTTTAACACTTTAATTGCGTAGAGCCCGTCTAGGTAGATTTCATTTTGTTGTTATTTTGCTGGTGAATTATTACAATGTGTTCCAGCTTGGAAGTCTACTGTCCCGTACCAAAACCAAGGAAGTGGTCGTAATACAGCTTCTTTACGCCTTACTTGCTCACACTGACATGATCTCCAGCTCGTGGTCAACGAATTGGCTTGATGGGCGTAACAGAGATGCCCCATCGGCCCCACGGAACGCTTCTTTAGAATACTAACGCGATGTTTTTAAGTCTCTTAGGAAAAAAATACACCATTTTACTTTATTACAAAGTGCATGTTTTACTCCATAACGTAGAGATTTTACATCACTTGATGCTTCGTACTAAAGCCATAATGAATAAACTAATTGCAATATTTTATGTCAGAACGTAACCATTTTAGAAGTTACACTGCGAAGACTTTCTTCCAAGCCAATAATAGCCCAATAGTTTTACACAAAAGGTGCAATGTAAAACGACACGACGTAGGCTGTGGTTTTTCTACACTGTTGGGAACATAAGAGACTTTCTGTTCTAATCACCATGTACAATTACATTTAGAACTAACAGAACAACTCTTCAGATTAGTAGTCTTTATCTGATTGTTCATTTTTGTAATTACAAAAATATTCCCAAAATGACTTCGGGTATATATTGTTATAAACCTGGAGGTGGCACAAATGGGGGTAGTGGTGTGTGTGTAGTCAGCCGACGCAAATCGCCCCAGGCCAGCGCTAGACGAGCGGTCAACCGTGACGAGTTACGACTGTCAGCCGAGACGAGTGTCAAATACGGCGGTTCGGGAAGGATCGACGGCGGTCCGGGAAGGATCGACGTCGTGAACAGAGCTCAGGAGCGTCACGAGAGTTGTAGTCATCTGACCACCTAGAAACGTCGAGCGGCGTTCTGTTCGGTTCGAGAAGGCCAGTAGGGACCCTATATAAGAGCGGAGGTGTCGCAGTCAAAACGGTTCACGGCAGGGGGTTCAGAGCCCGGTTCACTACAGTCCGGTTGACTACAGCACAGTTCAGCGGTGTGGTTCTGTACGGAGCATTACGACGGTTCAGTGCGGAGTACTATCAAGTACAGTTGAGGCGAACGGCGTCTTGATCTTGGTCTGTGATCGAGTCCGACACAACGCCCTAAGTTGTCAAGTTCTTTAAGTTGGTGGTGTATGGTGCAGTTTGCAGAGAGCCTGGATAGTGAGATTCGTAACAATATCTTAAATTATTCAACCGAGCGAGACTAGGTCATCTGGTACTATATATATATATATATATATATATATATATATATATATATATATATATATATATATATATATATATATATATATATATATACATACAAGAATTGCTCGATTAAGAGTATAGGAATTTTTTTTTTGTACAAAAGCTCATTTGGGACGCTACTAATGGTGTTTCCAGGCAGATGAACACCTTCGCGCTATGGTTGCTACGCCACTGGGTGTCATACAGAAATATTGTCAAGCAAAGCAAAGCATATTGGAGAGTTTCTTACATTGGAGTCGTATCCATGAAAAGCAAGCTCTTGATGTAGTCTATCCGGTGTGCTGAAGACTAAGGCTTGTGTCTTAGAGTCCCAAGAATTATGAGGAGTGCTGTATTTCCCGTGACTAGGCAGCCCCAGCTGTGAAAGGTAGTATTAATAAGAGAATTATTGTAATAAACCATGTCATCATTGGTTTGCACTTGTCTGTGTCTGTCCAATGTCTAAAAGCTCGTGCGTTCTATTACAAAAGTCATTTTGATTATTTAGTTGGCAACAGTGACCTTGACATTGTTTTTTTTTTCAGAATCTCTCCCACTCTTCCTCTCTGTTTTCTTTAGGCTCCATTATATCGTCACCACATTTCGCCATGTAGTTTTCTTTTCTTTTTTTAATTTTATTACTTAAAGATATATTGTTGAAAATTACCAGAGCCGAAGAATATCAAAATGTAAACAAATAACATGTCTGCATGGAGTAACGTAATTGTGAAGATATCCTATTCATTAGTGATTTTATTGGACAGACGCAGCAGTGGCGTAGCTAGAGTGGGGCTCCTAGTTCGAAAGTCCCCCCTGACTGTTTAATTATTAGATACACTTCTGTGATAGGTTAACTACACACCTTTTTGGATATTGGATACATCACTGTGTTTGGTCAACTACACATCTGTATGGATATTGGATACATCACTGTGTTTGGTCAACTACACATCTGTATGGATATTGGATACATCACTGTGTTTGGTCAACTACACATCTGTATGGATATTGGATACATCACTGTGTTTGGTCAACTACACATCTGTATGGATATTGGATACATCACTGTGTTTGGTCAACTACACATCTGTATGGATATTGGATACATCACTGTGTTTGGTCAACTACACATCTGTATGGATATTGGATACATCACTGTGTTTTTCCATGAATGAATATAGGCCTATCTCAACACGGCTACGCAGCTTTAGCGAACAGCGAACGAATGTATTAAAAATGCTTTAGAAAAACAAATTTGATTGTTAATTTGATTAAAATATGAAATGAATGGACAATAATTAGTATGTTTATGTGTAAAATCATAAAACTATCTTTGCGAAAAGAAGTTTTATCACCTTAGAGTTCAATAAGAGTTTTAGACCTAGGCCTAGGAATAGACTCAGTAGAGAGATGTGTTAACGTGTAACCATTTGGTAATGTGTAATGAAAGAATGTTCGCCAGGAAATCTGTAGTCACAGATATCAGGAACTAATTTATGTAAAAAAATGCTTTTGGATTGGATTTAGATGTATGTTAAACGTAGCTAATGATCCTTTCAGGTTATTTCTCTTTCGCTACGAAAATAAAATTAGTTTTGCGAAAATGGGTTTACCCGAAGTCGATACATTCTTATCTATTAAAAACGAAAAGAGCGATAGCTTTGTTCAATGAATGGGATTATAAAGTGAACAATTAAACGAAATAATTTTTAGTACGCGATTCATGAATGAATATAGATCTAGGCCTATCTCAACTCGGCTTCGCAGCTTTCGTAAACGAATGTAGTTTTAGAAAACCAAATTTGAATGTTTATTTGATCAAAATATGAAATGAATGGGCTTTAATTAATATGTTAATGTGTTAAAGTATAAAACTATCTGTGCGAAGAGAAGTTTTATCATCTTAGAGTTGAATTAGAGTTTTAGATCTAGGGATGGGATTATAAAGTAAACAATTAAACGAATTAATATTTAGTACGCGATTCATTACGGTATTGTCTAATGAAAGAATGTTCGTCAGGAAATCTGTAGTCACAGATATAAGGAACTAATTTATGTAAAAAATGCTTTTGAAACACAAAATTGAAGGTTAATTTTATTATACAATAAAATCAATGGATCTTCTTTTGTATTTTCATGTGTCAAAGTAAAAAACTATCTGCGCAAAGTGTATTTCTTAAAATTAGATCTAGGTCTAAATCCTTTCTATCTTTTCTCATGTCAACATTGTAGACATGGCCTAGATCCATAAAATACTATAGCTGTAATAGAGTCGGACAACTTTATTTTTTTTGAGGGTCTTAAGTTTGTTTTAGGTCTACAATACATACACTACGGTCTAAGTTAGTACCCAAGGAACATTCCTGCCTAGTTTTATCAAGATTGGTCAAGCGGTTTTGATGTCTATAAGTAACATACATACATACATACATACATACACCTCACATTCTACTTTATAATATAGATAAGTTTTTTATGTTGTTTTTTTTTTCAATATAAATTTTCTCATAATTGTATTGATGTTGCATATAAAATTGGGAGGTGGTTCTACTGTGTTTGTCAAGTAGACTATCTTCGGGATGACCAGATTATTTATTAAAATAACTCTCCCAAAATAGTTGTTGCCATGTATTGGAACATTTCGACTAAAGTTTTTATTTGGACCATGTTACAGCTTCCTATTCTATCTAGCTCTATAGAAACTATACCGGTATTAGTTTCTGGCCAAGTCTAGGTGTTCCTCTGTTTCACTGTAATAACAAAACACTTAATAACTCAGTCAAGACGAACACAGAACTTAATTACTCTTCATTGCTTGTATCACACACTGACCTCTGTCCTTGTTTTTAAAAAACACACACTTCCGGTCATTCGCGCCAACATTTCAACTGACACATTTAAATAAAAATAGATTATACAACCATGATCATCCGTGACAGGCTAGACTGTCTTCCCATTTTTTTTTACAACCGTGTGTCGGGTGCACACCATGCCACAGACCTTTCCGTAAAAATAAAATAGGAACTAGAAATATTAATGTGCGTATTACAGCTTAACTCTAACCTTACCCGTAAATTGACAATGAGTCCTTCAATCAATCAAAAGTATTTTAGAAATGTGTCCTTAGAAACTGAGCTCCAGATTACAATTAATCTTCTAGTGAGTAGATAAACAATGATCTTAACACACTTACTTACTTAGACTTAGGTCCTCCCGCGCCGTTAGGCGCATTGGGCGGCAAGCTGTCTCCACAAAGATCTGTCACTGGCAATGTCTGAAGCCTTCTCCCACCTGGTGTCCACTTTTCTGAAGTCCTCCATGAAGGTGTGGCGCCAAGTTATTCGAGGGCGTCCCCTTTTGCGCTTTCCTCCATGTCATCTCAACTCTTGGTATGCGTAGTTTCTTTTGTCGGTGAACATGTCCCGTAAACCTCATGCGACTCTCTGTCACAACCTCACTAAATGTTCGACTCCCAGTTCGGCATAGGATTTTCTTGTTTGAGACCCGATCTGTGTAACTGACTCTCAAAGTCCGTCTAAGCCAATTTTGTTGAGCCACATTGAGTCTTTTCTCAATTTTGACAGATGACTTTCATGTCTGACATGCATGTGTTACTGTTGGGATGACGACTGTGTTGAACACAATGGCTTCAAAATCTTTTGTTTCCTATGAAGTTGATGTAAAACATTCAGTAAATTCAGTCAGGACAATTGCATTGTGGGAAGTCTTCAGGACTTTTGTTGTATTGAGTTCGTTAGGACCATTTCTACTAAAAACCAGTGACTTGACAGAATTTAAATCATTTGTTAACATGCATGACTAGATGCATGACGCGTAGGACGTAATATAAATTCAGAATTTTTGAAGATTCAGCATGTGACGGAATTCTAGCAAGTTACATGGTTGACCAATGATATTGACCTTTCAAATGATCCAAAGTTTCTGGACCTCGTTCTCGTTTACCTACATTAGGATGTGTCTTTTGTACTTTGTGTATTGTCTGTCTTATGTGTCTTGTTTGTACTTTTCCCGAAATGTACTCCCACATTAGATAGGTCTAAATCGGCTCATTTTGGGTTCTATCACACTCAACTTATAGGGATAACCTAGCGTCGTATTCCTGAACTCGGGCCCACGGGTACCTTGCTACTCCACTGATCACTACCATACATGACTATATGTACACATACATGACTAGATGGACACATGCATGACTAGGTGGACACATACATGACTAGATGGACACATACATGACAAGATGGGCACATGAATGACTATATGTACACATACATGACTAGATGGACACATACATGACTAGGTGGACACATACATGACTAGATGGACACATACATGACTAGATGGACACATACATGACTAGATGGACACATACATGACAAGATGGGCATATGAATGACTATATGTACACATACATGACTAGATGGACACATACATGACTAGGTGGACACATACATGACTAGATGGACACATACATGACAAGATGGGCACATGAATGACTATATGTACACATACATGACTAGATGGACACATACATGACTAGATGGACACATACATGACAAAATGGGCACATGTATGACTAGATGGACACATGCATGACTAGATGGACACATACATGACTAGGTGGACACATACATGACTAGGTGGACACATACATGACTAGATGGACACATACATGACAAGATGGGCACATGTATGACTAGATGGACACATACATGACTAGATAGACACATGCATGACTAGGTGGACACATACATGACTATATGGACACATACATGACTATATGTACACATACATGACTAGATGGACACATGCATGACTAGATGGACACGTGCATGACTAGATGGACACATACATGACTAGATGGACACATACATGACTAGATGGACACACACATGACTAGGTGGACACATGCATGACTAGATGGACACACACATGACTAGATGGACACACACATGACTAGATGGACACACACACATGACTAGATGGACACACACACATGACTAGATGGACACATATATGACTAGATGGACACATACATGACTAGATGGATACATACATGACTAGATGGACACATACATGACAAGATGGACATATACATGACTAGATGGGCACATGTATGACTAGATGGACACATACATGACTAGATAGACACATGCATGACTAGATGGACACATACATGACAAGATGGACACATACATGACTAGATGGACACATACATGACAATATGGACACATACATGACTAGATGGACACATACATGACTAGATGGATACATACATGACTAGATGGACACATACATGACAAGATGGACACATACATGTCTAGATGGACACATGTATGACTAGATGGACACATACATGACTAGATGGACACATACATGACTAGATGGACACATACATGACTAGGTGGACACATATATGACTAGGTGGACACAAACATGACTAGATGGACACATGTATGACTAGATGGACACATACATGACAAGATGGACACATACATGACTAGATAGACACATACATGACTAGATGGACACATACATGACTAGATGGACACATGCATGACTAGATGGACACATGCATGACTAGGTGGACACATGTGTGACAGGTTGGGAAAAGTGACGTGTGCTTGGCGCGTTAGGGTTAGGGGATGATAATTTTTAAAGCTATCACACCAACCCATCAGCATATGAATCGGGAGCCGACTAGCAACGAGACAAGCAATGAAAGAAAGATACAAAGTTAAAAATGAAGAATATTTATTTACATAAATATTTACATATAAGAATAAAAAGGGGGAGGGTTTGCATCTATCTCTAATTGTTACTAATTTAGATCATCACACTTAATAAGAGAGTATGTCACTTTGTCTTCTGAACTTAGCTGGTTGTCCAGTTGATGTCGCAGCTGGCTGTGTCCTGGCTTGAGGTTCTGCAGCTGGAGGTGGCGCTCTAGCGGGTAGAGGGACGCCGGTGATTCAGTTCTTGTGGAGTCTCAATCCAAAGTTCTGATATCTGTAGTGGGCACAGTAGGGCGGGTGGCCGGCTACCGTGGGCACAAGGTTACTGTGGGCAGAGCTGATCTGCCTTGGGCAGCGTTATGAGCAGGATATGTTCAGTGAGTTGCAGAGGGTTGGCGTAGCTATGACGTCTCGCACAGATCTGGGTCTATAGGGACGTCGCACCTAATAAGTTGACATGTGGGCTGTCGAATAGGCGGGCAAGGCCGATAGCGCCAAGTAGTAGAGTTGAGTAGATCCACGTAGGCGGGAGATGATACTCAATAGCAAGTGGGCAAGTGATCCGATTTTAGGCAAGTGCAGTGCTGAATAGCACTAAGCACAGAGGCAATAGGTGATTCTCGATAGCAAATAGGCAAGTGCAGTGCTGAATAGCACTAAGCACATAGGCAGACACCTGAGGGAGGCTACGGATAAATAAAGACAAGTTAGGACATGTCTCTCATGCATCTTATCGATGCCCTCGACTGAGGTGCATTCGTCAGATTGGTAACATTGCTTTAGAGCACAAAGGGGAGATGATGACAAATGGGATATGGGAAAATAGATGGCTGATAGTAGCAATATAAAATGTACATAAAAGGTGAATTAATAAACTCAAATAAACAACACAAGTTGGAAGAGAAAAAAAAGGGGGGGGGGAATGGGCGGTGGTCAGCGACCATGACGGTTTCTTTACATACGACCGTCGGCCGAGAACAATGGAGCGCGCTTGAATGGAGAGGGTGTCCGTTCAAGGGGCGCAACTCTCGTTAGAGTAAAATGACTAAAGGGGAGATAATTCATATATCTTCTCTTCTAAACGCAGTATCAGTGCGCTAGTAAAATTATCAAGACGGACAGCAGAGATAAATGAAATAAAAAAGATGTACAAATATATACATGGTTGCATCAACAATCAATTGAGCAACGTAGCATTAATAGATTAATGCAATACATAAATAAACACATATGCCATGTCTATGTTTTCTACTTACGACAGTGAGAAATACACAATGCACTAATTAAATATAAATGAAATAATAAAATACACATGATAGTATCCAGTGAGAAATATGCACAAAGTAATTAAGTGGAACTTGTGATTAAGTTCGGCTTACCACCAGGTATTCCTCTAAGAGTGAGAATAAGTGAAATAGTCCAGACTCGACTGTTCAACCACAATGAGAAATAAGAGGGTTTGGCATGATTTAATTTACCTTATATATAGGCCTGGAAAATGTGGGCGGAAACAGGAAATGTCCTAGGCTAAGAATTATCTTACACGTGGGTGAATTTGACTCGAGGTGGGAGTCGCACCTTGGAAAGGTCAATGGCGTGTTGGTCCGATCGCTCTCCTAGATCAAAGAGAGACGTGGGAGAAAGGAGGGGGGAGAAAGATTGACTTGCATTCCACCCAAGGTGGTGTCAACTGCGGCTGTCAGACATCCGGTGGGTAAGATCAAAGAGATTGTGTGTTTACCTTTCCCCGATCAAGGGCAGATAAATGAAAGGACGCCAAGGTGGTGGACTAAGGTCTAGCCTGGAGAGTAAAAGGTGGGGCGGGTGAAGAAATTGGGGATAGGACGGGGAAATATTTAAAATAAAATAAATAAATAATAAATAATAGTTAATACTGTGATAAGTATGAGTGACTCTGACAGCAAGCTTTTGACTTGTCACAACATGCATGACTAGATGGACACATACATGACTAGATGGACACATGCATGACTAGATGGACACGTGCATGACTAGATGGACACATACATGACTAGATGGACACATACATGACTAGATGGACACACACATGACTAGGTGGACACATGCATGACTAGATGGACACACACATGACTAGATGGACACACACATGACTAGATGGACACACACACATGACTAGATGGACACACACACATGACTAGATGGACACATATATGACTAGATGGACACATACATGACTAGATGGATACATACATGACTAGATGGACACATACATGACAAGATGGACATATACATGACTAGATGGGCACATGTATGACTAGATGGACACATACATGACTAGATAGACACATGCATGACTAGATGGACACATACATGACAAGATGGACACATACATGACTAGATGGACACATACATGACAATATGGACACATACATGACTAGATGGACACATACATGACTAGATGGATACATACATGACTAGATGGACACATACATGACAAGATGGACACATACATGTCTAGATGGACACATGTATGACTAGATGGACACATACATGACTAGATGGACACATACATGACTAGATGGACACATACATGACTAGGTGGACACATATATGACTAGGTGGACACAAACATGACTAGATGGACACATGTATGACTAGATGGACACATACATGACAAGATGGACACATACATGACTAGATAGACACATACATGACTAGATGGACACATACATGACTAGATGGACACATGCATGACTAGATGGACACATGCATGACTAGGTGGACACATGTGTGACAGGTTGGGAAAAGTGACGTGTGCTTGGCGCGTTAGGGTTAGGGGATGATAATTTTTAAAGCTATCACACCAACCCATCAGCATATGAATCGGGAGCCGACTAGCAACGAGACAAGCAATGAAAGAAAGATACAAAGTTAAAAATGAAGAATATTTATTTACATAAATATTTACATATAAGAATAAAAAGGGGGAGGGTTTGCATCTATCTCTAATTGTTACTAATTTAGATCATCACACTTAATAAGAGAGTATGTCACTTTGTCTTCTGAACTTAGCTGGTTGTCCAGTTGATGTCGCAGCTGGCTGTGTCCTGGCTTGAGGTTCTGCAGCTGGAGGTGGCGCTCTAGCGGGTAGAGGGACGCCGGTGATTCAGTTCTTGTGGAGTCTCAATCCAAAGTTCTGATATCTGTAGTGGGCACAGTAGGGCGGGTGGCCGGCTACCGTGGGCACAAGGTTACTGTGGGCAGAGCTGATCTGCCTTGGGCAGCGTTATGAGCAGGATATGTTCAGTGAGTTGCAGAGGGTTGGCGTAGCTATGACGTCTCGCACAGATCTGGGTCTATAGGGACGTCGCACCTAATAAGTTGACATGTGGGCTGTCGAATAGGCGGGCAAGGCCGATAGCGCCAAGTAGTAGAGTTGAGTAGATCCACGTAGGCGGGAGATGATACTCAATAGCAAGTGGGCAAGTGATCCGATTTTAGGCAAGTGCAGTGCTGAATAGCACTAAGCACAGAGGCAATAGGTGATTCTCGATAGCAAATAGGCAAGTGCAGTGCTGAATAGCACTAAGCACATAGGCAGACACCTGAGGGAGGCTACGGATAAATAAAGACAAGTTAGGACATGTCTCTCATGCATCTTATCGATGCCCTCGACTGAGGTGCATTCGTCAGATTGGTAACATTGCTTTAGAGCACAAAGGGGAGATGATGACAAATGGGATATGGGAAAATAGATGGCTGATAGTAGCAATATAAAATGTACATAAAAGGTGAATTAATAAACTCAAATAAACAACACAAGTTGGAAGAGAAAAAAAAGGGGGGGGGGAATGGGCGGTGGTCAGCGACCATGACGGTTTCTTTACATACGACCGTCGGCCGAGAACAATGGAGCGCGCTTGAATGGAGAGGGTGTCCGTTCAAGGGGCGCAACTCTCGTTAGAGTAAAATGACTAAAGGGGAGATAATTCATATATCTTCTCTTCTAAACGCAGTATCAGTGCGCTAGTAAAATTATCAAGACGGACAGCAGAGATAAATGAAATAAAAAAGATGTACAAATATATACATGGTTGCATCAACAATCAATTGAGCAACGTAGCATTAATAGATTAATGCAATACATAAATAAACACATATGCCATGTCTATGTTTTCTACTTACGACAGTGAGAAATACACAATGCACTAATTAAATATAAATGAAATAATAAAATACACATGATAGTATCCAGTGAGAAATATGCACAAAGTAATTAAGTGGAACTTGTGATTAAGTTCGGCTTACCACCAGGTATTCCTCTAAGAGTGAGAATAAGTGAAATAGTCCAGACTCGACTGTTCAACCACAATGAGAAATAAGAGGGTTTGGCATGATTTAATTTACCTTATATATAGGCCTGGAAAATGTGGGCGGAAACAGGAAATGTCCTAGGCTAAGAATTATCTTACACGTGGGTGAATTTGACTCGAGGTGGGAGTCGCACCTTGGAAAGGTCAATGGCGTGTTGGTCCGATCGCTCTCCTAGATCAAAGAGAGACGTGGGAGAAAGGAGGGGGGAGAAAGATTGACTTGCATTCCACCCAAGGTGGTGTCAACTGCGGCTGTCAGACATCCGGTGGGTAAGATCAAAGAGATTGTGTGTTTACCTTTCCCCGATCAAGGGCAGATAAATGAAAGGACGCCAAGGTGGTGGACTAAGGTCTAGCCTGGAGAGTAAAAGGTGGGGCGGGTGAAGAAATTGGGGATAGGACGGGGAAATATTTAAAATAAAATAAATAAATAATAAATAATAGTTAATACTGTGATAAGTATGAGTGACTCTGACAGCAAGCTTTTGACTTGTCACAACATGCATGACTAGATGGACACATACATGACTAGATGGACACATGCATGACTAGATGGACACGTGCATGACTAGATGGACACATACATGACTAGATGGACACATACATGACTAGATGGACACACACATGACTAGGTGGACACATGCATGACTAGATGGACACACACATGACTAGATGGACACACACATGACTAGATGGACACACACACATGACTAGATGGACACATACATGACTAGATGAACACATACATGACTAGAAGGACACATGCATGACTAGATGGACACATGCATGACTATGTGGGCACATGCATGACTAGATGGACACATACATGACTAGATATACATGAAATGTTTTGTACGTAAGAGGCGAGGTGGTTGAGCGGTAAAGCGCTTGGCTTCCGAACCGGGGGTCCCGGGTTCGAATACTGGTGAAGACTGTGACTTTAAATTTCGGGATCTTTGGGCGCCTCTTAGTACACCCAGCTCTAATTGGTACCTGACATTAGTTGGGGAAAAGTAAAGGCTTTTGGTCGTTAGCTGGCCACATGACAGCCTCGTTAACCGTAGGCCACAAAAATAGATAACCTTTACATCATCTGCCCTATAGATCACAAGGTCTAAAAGGGAAATGGGGAACTTATAGTGCATTCTGTAATCTACAATAAAAGATAACAAATAAGCCTAGAAAAAAGGGAAACTACTGCATGGTGCTTCAGATTCACTTTGAACGTTTATGTTTCAATCCATTTGTTTAAACATTCCATCAAAGTCCATTGCCCAAATCTAGTGCAACGAATAGTGACTTACATGAAGTACACGATTATACACAAGCTTTCCCTACATGGGCAATGATAATGTATACTTCTAGATGGTAGGCAAACAAATGTTGAAAATCTATTCTCGTTACTTAAACTGGAAGATTATTTTGATCTACTATTAGTTGATCTTTTCATTCTTACGAACTGGTCATACCTATAACCTTTAATAAAATCACTAAATATTGTCAGTTTAATTTAAAAAGAGAACTGAAAAATGCAAAGATATATAAGGAAAAAAGCCACTTCCGGCCAATTTGTGATTCTACTTTTTAATCAAAAAAACGAAACGGACTAGTCAAGCATTGCCCAATATACATAAAACACTGAATCATAATATTCAAATACAAAAACAAAATCTAATAAAATACTCAGAAAGACACATTCCTCGTTCCATATGCTAGGACAAATTTGTACAAATGCTCCTTCTTCCCTAGTGCTATTAGAGCATGGAATGGGTTGCCTGAGCTAGCCAGGAAAACCAGTGACTTGGCAGAATTTAAGTCATTGGTTAACATGCATGATAGATGCATGACACGTAGGACGTAATCATCTTCTTTTTGTAAGTAACGTCTGTATATAAGATAAGATTGGTTGCGTATAATCTGGCCCGCGCCTGTATTTTGCCCACCCGTGCCTTAACCTTACTTTGAAGTCCCGTTGTGTACTTGTCTGCTGTAATCTGGGTAACATGGCAGTCGTGTTAGAATAGAATCATTCTTAGAAGACACGTACACCAATCGTGACATTGTGACCAGTTTTAATTGAAGAACTGTTGCTCGAAGTCCTCTAGTCACGTCTGCAACACGATCTCTTGAAAACGTTTTTAAAAACAAAACGAAAAGCATTTCAAACGTCTCCGTCTGGCTGACGTCTAAAGTGCGTTGAATCACCGTGACGTCATTCTATGGACATTTGCCAGACAGGCCCGCAACAAGACTTCTCGTTTAATATGCACTGGACATGATCGCACTGAGACTACAACGTTTATAGACGTGCAGCTTTGTACACCTCAAGATTCTCTCGCGTTTCTTTCTTCCTTTCATTGGACCTCAAGTTTGACAAGGATGGATAGCGCATTGTAGACTCCAGAGGAGGCATCTTGTCCAACTTGGAATGTAAAGAAATGCTGGTGTCCGGGCTTTGCTGGGGGCCATCTTGTCCAACTCGTAATGTAAAGAAATGCTTGGTGTCCGGGCTTTGCTTGGGGCCATCTTGTCCAACTCGTAATGTAAAGAAATGCTTGGTGTCCGGGCTTTGCTGGGGGCCATCTTGTCCAACTCGGAAGGTAAAGAAATGCTTGGTGTCTGGGCTTTGCTGGGGGCCATCTTGTCCAACTCGGAATGTAAAGAAATGCTTGGTGTCTGGGCTTTGCTGGGGGAGCACTGCTGGCTGAGGCAAACAGAATGCGTATGCGAGCTGGCGTAGCGAATAAAAGTTTGAGAAACATTGCATTTATGTATTTGTTCTTTTTCACTCTCTCTTCTCTCTCCTACTTTGGATATTCTTCTCACACGAACTTCTTGCAATCATTGTTGTTTTTAAATCGCACTGCAGTAGTAATGATTACTGGCTGCGTTATGTCACCTGTGGCTGTAACTGGGTCTCTTTGACGAGGTTGTTTATATTGCATCTGTGACCTTGACATCACGTGGTATCACCTGGTAATCAGAGTAATCTCTATCCTTTCTGGTTTCCCCACAAAGAATAAAACTTATGAAACCAATTTCTTGATAAATCAACATCTTGAACTTAGTCAGCGTGGAATGAGAAAATAAGGGGAGGTGACCCAAACATCAAAGAAAATAACAGAGACTTCCTCGTTCCCAGATGACCAAACATACTTCCGCCAGTCATTGCTGTTAATGTCTGCTAACTTTCAAATGGCATTAGACAAAATTTTAATTCTCTAAAAGAGGATACACAAGTGACATAGCATCAGCACAAGGCATCTATTGACTGATCAATAATCAGATGGCTCTCGTGTTGATGTTTATGAAAGGCTAGAAACTATGCCATAGAAAGCTCTACTGTAAGCCCTTGCATTTTTGTTCTATTTAAATTTAATGTGTAAAAATATACTAAATAATACATTCAATTAACAAAGTAGAAATGATTGGCTTTAAACCAGAGATTAGACCAAAACGACAGCGGGTGCTGTAAAATTAATCCATGGATTCTGTCACCTAAATCACCTGCAAGCTGTTTCCCCAGTGTTGTGTGACGCACGCCTTTGAGAGGCCCAGCAGTCGTACAGTTAGCAGAAGTGATATGTGAGTTCACGTGCGACTGATAAAGAGAGTTTTACAATACACCAGGACAGTTTGAGTTGACGCGTCACTGGCACTGGCGGTAAGTTGTCACAACATCATAGGACCTATAAATAAACTTTTTTTTTCCATGATTTCATTGGATGAAATTCTTTGGAATCGCAACAACAGGCTTTAGGGAAAGAACACACGCATGTACTGATTGTGTGAGACCAAAGTTTAAAGTAGGACAATTTAGTGGAGCAAAGAATAGTTGCTTATGTCAAGACCTACTTCAGTTTAGTGGATCAAAGAATAGTTGCTTAGGTCAAGACCTACTTCAGTTCAGGTAAGTTGATCGTATGTGTTCATTTAGCCTTAGCCTAACATTACTCGGGCGTGACGATTATTAGATTTGTTTTGAGCTGTACAGAATTAAGGTCAAGTGAATTAGACAAACTTATAAGTTGGAGTTATTGAAAGGAGAATGTTAAGTCAACGGTAAAAACTACACACCACACACACACGCACACCTCAATGCACATAACAGCTGTCACACTTCGAATAAGTTTTTCAAGTTAAATGTTGGACAAAGTGCTGTATTCTTATAGTGTTTTAAAGAAAATATTTTGAATTTTGGACAAAGTGCTGTTCTTATATTGTTTTTAAGAAAATATTTTGAATTTTGGACAAAGTGCTGATCTTATATTGTTTTAAAGAAAATATTTTGAATTTTGGACAAAGTGCTGTTCTTATATTGTTTTGAAGAAAATATTTTGAAAGTTTGACGCGTAATATTGTATTGGTTTTGTTGTTGTTTTGAAATTGAATATTGTTAAACTTAAAGGCTGAATCAGGGGGGGGGGGTGTTTGAGTTTAGGCACATCGGCACAATTTAGGCCATGTCGTGCCCGTAAATCCTTTAAATATCAAAATTTTGATCTAGTTCTAGTTGATAAAGTGATGTAAGCATCAAATAGTTGATTTACAGATACACCCACATTTTCGTGTGATCAACAAATGGTTTATCATTGTGACATTTACATATTGAGGAAAATAACGTGAATACAGTTATAGCCACATTCTCATGTGGTCTTCAAATCATTGATACATACATACATACCTACTGTCACATTTTCTTGTGGTCTTCAAATGTCTGATAGATATCTACATCCTTATTAACAGAAACATTTTACCTTATATGAAATAAAATTAAAAAAAAAACAAGATTACAAAAAGAGTTTGTGTTACACAAACTCAGAGGCGGTCTCAGTCGAAGTCGGATCCCTGTCGGATCTGCATATTCGCAAATAATATTCAAGAGGTGATTTAATTTTGATGGTCAAAAGTAATAATGTTTCAAAGATTCATTTGCCGTAAATTTAAATTAAATAAAAAATAGTAGATTAGTTTTAGTATATTATAACATTGCAATATTGATCAAAACGTTTGGAAATGAAAATCTACACTTTTTTTTACACTTTAAGTTTAGAAATTGAAATTCTACATCTTAATCTAGTCTATTTTAGTCTAAACTAGATCTAGAAATTCTAGATCTAGACTTTAAAATAATTTTAATTAGAATATAAATCCAGATCTAGATATACTGTAATAAAAATCTAGATCTAGTTTAAAAAATCTAGATTAGATCTAAATCAAGATATCATTCCTTTTTTAAACGCGAGTCACATAACGAGGCTTAATAAACATTACTATACCGAGTTCTTTTAGCATTTCATTTGAAGAATTAATTCCATATAACGTCAGAGGGAAAAAAAACACTACGTCACACGACCTAGCTAGACTAAAAATCGCCTTCATCAATACGAGCCATTTATCGAGTGTTCATAGACATTGGTGCACCGAGTGCGTTTTTTTAGCATTTCTTTTAAAGAATTCATTCCATATGACGTCAAATGAAAAAAAAACACTACATCACACGGCCTAGCTAGACTAAAAATCGCTCAATACGAGCCATTTATCGAGTGTTCATAGACATTGGTGCACAGAGTGCGTTTTTTTTTAGCATTTCATTTAAAGAATTCATTCCATATGACGTCAAAGGAAAAAAAACACTACGTCACACGGCTTAGTTAGACTAAAATATGTTTTCATCAATACGAGCAATTTTTCGAGGGTTAATAGACATTGGTGCACAGAGTGCGTTCTTTTAGCATTACATTTCAAGAGTCCATTCATATGACGTCAAAGAAAAAAAATTCCATTACCTCACAATAGGCTAGTACCGGTACCATAAAAAAATGTCTTTATTTACTCGAGATATTTAACGAGGGTTCATAGACATTTTGCACTGAGTTCTAATAGAATTTATTTAAAGAGGATCAATGCCGCATTGTTTTTGCGTTTTGTCTGTCAGTCGGTCTGTCAGTTATTAAAAATTGAATAACCTTTATTTTACGTTTCAAAACATCGCAATAATTTTTAGGTATGAACACAATTGAAAAGTTTATATAATAGATTGTTCCGGATGTTTGTATAAATAGTAAAAGAAAAAGAGAATTTCAGATAAATGTAATACCGTTAATTAAATTTTTTGGATGGTCTCGCATAAAAATTAGATGTACTACAGCCATGTGGAGAGATTTTCATACCTTACTTTGGTGTTTGGATTCTGTTTTCCTTAAAAATCGGAACATAATATTAACGATAATTAGATTTTTTTAATGTTTTAGGTAGAAAGTTAAATGTACTGTAAGAGAGAAGTGAGTTAAAATATTTTTCATACAAATCCGTAAAAACATTATTTCGTAAATGAGAAGATTATTTGTTTATTAATTAAAAGAGGGAGTTCAAACAATTATTTGGCGTTAGTAGATTTTTAAATAAATTCGGAAATTTCTGGCGACGATTTGTAAGAAACAAAATCCGGAACATTCTTTATCGATTACAAAACTTCTATGTTATGTTTCAGCAAGAAAATTAAATGTCTAAAAAGTAATTTTCAGTAATCAATTATAGTAAATTACTTTTTTTTAAAGCCCTGAACAACCTATTGTCGATATTTTTAAAATTTGTATAAAAATGAAAATACGGAACAATTTGATATTGATAACCAAATTATAGTGACGCATTGTCAAATAATATAAGTGTAATATTAGTAAATTATGCGATATCAAACAATGATTAGGCATAATTCATGTTTTATAAAACAATATCCGGAACATTTTTACACTTAATGAAATAAAAGTCAGTATAGAGATTTTGATTTAGCATTAATATGCTATTTACATAAAAAACGGAACAACATATTATTAATAATGTGTTTTTGCAGCATTTAAGCATGGAAATTGAATGTAATATAAGTTAGAAGAGCAAACAAACATTTGTTGGCGTTGATTAGTTTTACACAAAAAAATCCGGAACACTCAATTTTTAGATACTTAAAACTATTGAGATGTTACGGGAGGAACATTAAAGGGTAAATCAGATTTTCAATAGCTTTTAGAGTTCTAGTTTTATTAATCTAATCGTGACGGACAGACCGACCAACAAACAAAACGTACAAAAATAATCTTCTTTTATTCGGATGGGGGTACTAAACAAAAAATAAATAAAATCTGATTTTTTAAAAAAGTTTAAGGAATTGGTTTAGCACCTGATCATGTTGCGACGTTACGCTACTGCACGAAAATCGCTGCATAAAAAGTCTAATAAAAAAAATGTGCGTGATATTTACATACAAAGTGCATTATTGGCCTTTATAAACAAACAGAAATGTTTTCTTTTAATTTTTGCAGCTAGTTGACCAGAAAAAACATCTTTAACTATTATTTATATTTGTTGTAAACATTTCCTGTACATTTTAAAAATATATTTGATTTAGTGATACTGAAATACACAACAATTGTCCATCTTTGTTAGCATATTGTAACATTGCCTCCCTTACATTTACGTAATTGTTTTAGAATTGGTGTATTTTTATGAAAAAAATCGCTTGCATAATTAATTTTATAAATTAAACGGTTTGCTTTTAGAAAACCAAAAGTAGCCGTTGCACCTAAACTTTTCAAGCCGCATTTAATGATGAAATAATGTTTTTTATATCTCTTCTAGTTTTCGAGATCAGAGTGTGACAGACGGACAGACGGACAGACAGACAGACGGACAGACGGACATTTTGCACAAACCTAATAGCGGCTTTTTTCCCCTTACGGGGGCCGCTAAAAACTAAAAAAAAAAATGTTCAAACTTATCTGAGGGAGAGAACTGAACTATTGCATCGTTTACGTCATAACCTCTCACTAGAGAAAATGTGTAGATCTAGAGGTAGATGTAGATGTATATGTAGATCTAGAGGTAGATGTAGATGTAGATCTAGAGGTAGATGTAGATGTAGATCTAGAGGTAGATGTAGATGTAGATCTAGAGGTAGATGTAGATGTAGATCTAGAGGTAGATGTAGATGTAGATCTAGAGGTAGATGTAGATGTAGAGGTAGATCTAGGGGTAGATGTAGATGTAGAGGTAGATCTAGAGGTAGATGTAGATGTAGAGGTAGATCTAGAGGTAGATGTAGATCTAGAGGTAGATGTAGATGTAGATGATGCTATATTGTCATTTTGAATTTTATTAACAAAGACCTAGACTCACACAACACTTTGCAAGAATCTTGTTCATTGATATCTCATCCCTTTTATAAAAATTCCAAATCCATATCGAACTCGAGTGTCCTTTCAAAACGTTGGACCTAGACTTATATCTAAATCTTTAGCCAAATTTAAATTTATTTTTTTTTACTTGAAAAATGATAACGGTCAAACTAGAGTTTTCATCATGTTCCAACGAGCTAGTCATTCTTTTCTCAGCGGTATACATCAAGTGTTAAATTTCTAGGAAAATCGTTAGAGTCATTTTTGAGATCAGCTGTCCATGCAGGTTCCAGGTTCCATGAATTTCTGACTTGATTAGACGTATTGTAAAAAGGGCAACAAAGATTAAGGTACTAAGAAAAATGTCGTCCTTTAATGTTAATGAAAATACAATGTTTGACCATAATCACACCTGCAGTATTTTAAGGTTCAACGTCACTGCCTGGTATAGTGATGCAATGGGTTCCATCACATTGTGGAATCAGAGGAAACGAGAGGGCCGACAGTTTGGCGAAGCTAGGAACGCTTCTAGACCCACCAGAGGAGCCGCAAACATACGAGAGTGCAAAAGCGAGGATTTGTGAATGGATCAAGTTCAAATGGTACAAAAGCTAGGACCTTTGTAACACAGAACAGGAAGACTGGAAAGTTCTCAAACGCCCAAACAGAAAAGACAAGTGGTGGCAGCTAGACAGAAAGGAGCAAGCAATCTTGGCACGATTCCGCACTGGACACTGTCCGATAGGAGCCTACTTCGCTAGGATTTGAGAGAATCACGGCCCCAGATGTGGACACTGCTACGAGGAAGACGAAACCGTGGAACACATCCTCTACGACTGCAAGATGCACAGAAACACTTTCAAAGATAGAACTAGTCTTGAAACAGAACTGGTGCATGCGGGGGTCGCGCTCTGTACGGAGACAGACAGACCCTACAGAACACTGCCAGATACCTGGACCGTGCTGTAAAGGATTAATCCCAGTACGGAGCCTTAGTGCATGGAGGCTTACAAATGGTTTGGCAATCTGAACATAACAAATTAAATAAACTTGATACAATTGTCAATGCTGCTAGTAAGATCATAGGCAATAAACAAACCGCACTTAGACAACTATTTGAACAACAACAAAAAAAAAGAAGCTGTAAAGATTTTCAACATAAAAAATTCACCCTCTTCTTCATGATTTTTACTTTTGACCCTCACAAAAAAGATCTAAGACACCGATCACAAAAACAAATAGACACAAAAACAAATAGACACAAAAACTATTTTGTTCTTTTGGCAATGAAATCGTTGAACAAAATGTCACTTGCTGTTGTCAATGTCGCATGGAATGTTCAAAAGAAACTGGGCTATATCTTAGGTGCTATCGTTCAAATGTTGGCTCTTGTTTTTTTGGCATGCACAATTGTAAAACAAATTTCCTTACGGATAATAAATATTATTATTATATCCCTATTTGTGTAAAATTTTATATTGATGTCTTCGACAATGGATACTTGTTTCAATTTTTTTCAAATTTCATTTTGATCCTAGAATGAGAAGTGGGAGAAATAACGTGTTCGAGTTTTGTACCAGACAGACAGACAGACAGAGTTGATAGAAGATTTGTACCAGACAGACAGACAGACAGACAGAGTTGATAGAAGATTTGTACCAGACAGACAGACAGACAGACAGAGTTGATAGAAGATTTGTACCAGACAGACAGGCAGACAGAGTTGATAGAAGATTTGTACCAGACAGACAGACAGAGTTGATAGAAGATTGGTACCAGACAGACAGACAGAGTTGATAGAAGATTTGTTCCAGACAGACAGAGTTGAAAGAAGATTTGTGCCAGACAGAGTTGAAAGAAGTTTTGTACCAGACAGACAGACAGACAGAGTTGATAGAAGATTTTTTCCAGACAGACAGACAGACAGAGTTGATAGAAGATTTGTACCAGACAGACAGAGTTGAAAGAAGATTTGTGCCAGACAGAGTTGAAAGAAGTTTTGTACCAGACAGACAGACAGACAGAGTTGATAGAAGATTTGTACCAGACAGACAAACAGACAGAGTTGATAGAAGATTTGTACCAGACAGACAGACAGAGTTGAAAGAAGATTTGTACCAGACAGACAGACAGAGTTGATAAGAGATTTGTACCAGACAGACAGACAGAGTTGAAAGAAGATTTGTACCAGACTGACAGACAGAGTTGAAAGAAGATTTGTGCCAGACAGACAGACAGAGTTGAAAGAAGATTTGTACCAGACAGACCGAGTTGAAAGAAAATTTGTACCAGACAGACAGACAGAGTTGAAAGAAGATTTGTACCAGACAGACAGACAGAGTTGATAGAAGATTTGTTCCAGACAGACAGACAGACAGAGTTGATAGAAGATTTGTACCAGACAGACAGAGTTGAAAGAAGATATGTACCAGACAGACAGACAGAGTTGAAAGAAGATTTGTGCCAGACAGACAGACAGAGTTGAAAGAAGATTTGTACCAGACAGACAGACAGAGTTGAAAGAAGATTTGTACCAGACAGAGAGGCAGAGTTGAAAGAAGATTTGTGCCAGACAGACAGACAGAGTTGAAAGAAGATTTGTACCAGACAGACAGACAGACAGAGTTGATAGAAGATTTGTTCCAGACAGACAGACAGACAGAGTTGATAGAAGATTTGTTCCAGACAGACAGACAGACAGAGTTGATACAAGATTTGTACCAGACAGACAGACAGACAGAGTTGAAAGAAGATTTGTACCAGACAGACAGAGTTGATAGAAGATTTGTACCAGACAGACAGACAGAGTTGATAGAAGATGTGTACCAGACAGACAGACAGACAGAGTTGATAGAAGATTTGTATCAGACAGACAGACAGACAGAGTTGATAGAAGATTTGTACCAGACAGACAGACAGAGTTGATAGAAGATTTGTACCAGACAGACAGACAGAGTTGAAAGAAGATTTGTGCCAGACAGACAGACAGAGTTGAAAGAAGATTTGTACCAGACAGACAGACAGACAGAGTTGATAGAAGATTTGTACCAGACAGACAGACAGAGTTGAAAGAAGATTTGTACCAGACAGACAGACAGAGTTGATAGAAGATTTGTTCCAGACAGACAGAGTTGATAGAAGATTTGTTCCAGACAGACAGACAGAGTTGATAGAAGATTTGTACCAGACAGACAGAGTTGAAAGAAGATATGTACCAGACAGACAGACAGAGTTGAAAGAAGATTTGTGCCAGACAGACAGACAGAGTTGAAAGAAGATTTGTACCAGACAGACAGACATACAGAGTTGATAGAAGATTTTTTCCAGACAGACAGACAGACAGAGTTGATAGAAGATTTGTACCAGACAGACAGACAGAGTTGATAGAAGATTTGTACCAGACAGAGTGAGTTAATAATAAAGGCATTTGAAGAAATCCATTTCTCTATTATCCTATTAATACTAGTAGTCTGTGTTAGTTGAGTTCGATTGCCTCTACCAAGGGTTTCAAATCAAACTGAATCAATAAGTTGCATCCGATTTTGAAAGAGTTTTACAATGAGACCTCTGGCCTAGTTTCTACACCTTTTTACTTCCCCTCTCCTGGGGGAAAAAATGTCATCCCCCCCCCCTTCCCCACTTAGCAGTTGCAGTCCTCAGTTGAGGAGCGATTTTGTGTGTTATGGGCAGCTTTCCAGAGCGCCCTGCATCACGGTAACATGAGCGCGATGGTCAAATAAGGTCAAAACAAATAGGGATAAAGATGGAGTCGCTGGACGATATTGAAATGTGAGAAACATTCGCTGTAGGCTTCATTTAGCTTGCATACTTCTGTGATGGCTCAGAACGTCATTAGTTCGTGTTTGTGTTCAGTTTTGTTACGAAGCTGTTTCAATGACAAAAAAGAAAAAAAAGAAGAATATTACGATGCGTAGCAGAAATTGAACAGAATTGTTGGCGGAGGTCTATTGGAATGTCTTCACTGTGTCAACTCTCTGTTACTCAATCCATTAAAAAATGACTTTTGACAGATTCTTGAATGTCCTTTTCCCGTTTCATATAGACCTACTAGCAAACTTAGCACTCAAAGTTCATGCTTGGTCTCAGTTTAATTGTACAAGTACTTCATGGAAGTCGAAATGGCAACATTGGAACTATACACATTATATTAGTGTCAAGAGCAGGGGTGTGTCAGGTGTCAGATTCAGTGTGTGTGTTTGTTTATTTTACTAGTTGGTTTGTGAATTGTTTTTATCAAGGGATTTTCAAGGGGGGACAATAAGGTTTCTAGCGGTCAGTCTAGCAGTTGGAGAGCTGACCTGGTCTGAGTAGGGTGCTTATGATTGTTTATCAGTTATTAAGCCTAGCGTAAGGAGATGTGATATTATTATTCTTGCTATGTGTGTGAACGGACTATCTGGGGGTAATACTATGTGTGGCATTGATTTCCTTTGTTAATTGAATCTAGTCTAAGCGCCTGTAGTATTAATTTGGACACATTTAGTATTTTTAGTTATTGATGATTATGTATTCAATATTATATGTGTAACTTACTGTTGGCTGTAAATAAATACTAAATCTATACTCCTTCGTTGAGTGGTACTTTACAAAAAGCAATATCAGCTTCTGATAGTTCTTTTTTTTTTTAAATATTTAATTCCCCCCCCCCTCCAAACATCTTAAAGAAAATAAAACCTTGGCGAGTGGTTTTAGAACGAACGGTTTTCCATATCCATATTTCATCAATACAGTCTAGGATCTGAAAGTGTAGGTATTTTATGACATAATCGATTTCCATTTGAACAACTTGACACCAGCATCTGCTGTATTAGATTGAACAACCCTACACTTGTCAAGTTTTTAGTTTAGTTTTTTGTTGAAGCAACATTCTGTTTTCACTATTAGCAGTGCTAGTCATGATGAAAGCCGATAGTTGCAATGTGCTCGTGTACATGTCAGCTTAGCAAGGTGTTCCACTCGTTTGAAGGTGGATGTATGACGTCAGAATCGCACTGGTTTTGTTTCGTGTTTCTCACGTAGTGAAGAGGTAACAAGCCAAATAGACACAATATTTTTTTAATTAAAAAGAGAGAGAGAGAGAGAGAGAGAGGGAGGGAATTTTTTAGAGGAAGAACTCCATATTTACAGCTATATATCTCTATAATGTATTATAACAAAACTAATTAGCTCTATTTAATTAATTATTTGTTTTTTTTTTAATTGATTCGTGTTTTGTTACGTACACTGAATAATTGCGCAAAGTTTCAACTTAATCCAAGAATAGAAAGTCGGAGAACAAAATGTGTTCCAAATTGATACCAGAGTGAGTGATCTCTGCTCTAAACTTTATAAAAACTGTTGTTCTGTTTGTTGATACCAGAGTGAGTGATCTCTGCTCTAAGCTTTATAAAAACTGTTGTTCTGTTTGTTGTTACCAGAGTGAGTGATCTCTGCTCTAAATTTTATAAAAACTGTTGTTCTGTTTGTTTGTTGTTACCAGAGTGAGTGATCTCTGCTCTAAACTTTATAAAAACTGTTGTTCTGTTTGTTGTTACCAGAGTGAGTGATCTCTGCTCTAAACTTTATAAAAACTGTTGTTCTGTTTGTTTGTTATTACCAGAGTGAGTGATCTCTGCTCTAAACTTTATAAAAACTGTTGTTCTGTTTGTTGTTACCAGAGTGAGTGATCTCTGCTCTAAGCTTTATAAAAACTGTTGTTCTGTTTGTTTGTTGTTACCAGAGTGAGTGATCTCTGCTCTAAACTTTATAAAAACTGTTGTTCTGTTTGTTGTTACCAGAGTGAGTGATCTCTGCTCTAAACTTTATAAAAACTGTTGTTCTGTTTGTTTGTTGTTACCAGAGTGAGTGATCTCTGCTCTAAACTTTATAAAAACTGTTGTTCTGTTTGTTTGTTATTACCAGAGTGAGTGATCTCTGCTCTAAACTTTATAAAAACTGTTGTTCTGTTTGTTTGTTATTACCAGAGTGAGTGATCTCTGCTCTAAACTTTATAAAAACTGTTGTTCTGTTTGTTGTTACCAGAGTGAGTGATCTCTGCTCTAAGCTTTATAAAAACTGTTGTTCTGTTTGTTTGTTGTTACCAGAGTGAGTGATCTCTGCTCTAAACTTTATAAAAACTGTTGTTCTGTTTGTTGTTACCAGAGTGAGTGATCTCTGCTCTAAACTTTATAAAAACTGTTGTTCTGTTTGTTTGTTGTTACCAGAGTGAGTGATCTCTGCTCTAAACTTTATAAAAACTGTTGTTCTGTTTGTTTGTTGGTTGGTTCTGTGACATTGTTTAAGAAAAAAAGCATACTTTAAATTATAGATCTATTATAAAGAAACTTTAAAAAACATATCTTCAGTCTTCAATAGAAGTTTTATTTACACTCGTATTAGAGTCAGTCTTTCTAGTACAACTTACTTCGTCTTGAAACAAACTTGAGGACATCGGTTCAGCAATGAAAAGGTGAATGACATATCATTATGAAAAACTTCAAATAGGTAACTTGACGATCAAGATGTTACATAAAAAAACTGAATTTCTCGGAAAGTCTCTTACACTCAGTGCAATGGAAGTGTCTTACATTCAACGCAAAAAGTCTCTTATATTCAGTGCAATGAAAGTGTCTTACATTCAACGCAAAAAGTCTCTTATATTCAGTGCAATGAAAGTGTTTTACATTCAACGCAAAATGTCTCTTATATTCAGTGCAATGAAAGTGTCTTACATTCATTCAGGCAAAGAAAGTGTAATATCTATTCTCAAGTAGCTTACTGTCCATATGACAGTGATATAACTTTGTGCTTTACTTTGACATGGAGGATTTACTGGAGACACAAAAACACAGATTGACGACAAAAATACAATAAAAACATTTCATCACTAACTTGTAAAGAAGCTTTAGTTTGTCTTTTCCCGAGGTTTCTAAGAGTTGCATTCCCAAATAGACTTTCACTCTTTGTTCTTGTAAAGAATAGGAAATTATTGAATGAAATAAATCACGAGTTAAGCTGCATTCTTTTTATCTTTAGAAATAGAAGAGCTAAAGAGTTCCGTATTGTGTTATTGACATTTAAGAGCGCTTTACTTAATTCATCTTGCGTGCCTATCAATAGTTGACCAGGACCGGCATTGGTCCTAAGCTATTTGAGATATGGGTCATCTTGTAATAAACATAAGACAACATTTCTTGGGATCTTTCTTTAAAATGAAAATATCCATGGAACCAATCGTGAAGGGCGGTGGGGGGTTGCCTATTTGTAAATGTAACACTGTAGGACTGTGATAATAAAAATGTAGGAGTCATATAGCATGTTGGACCGTGTAACACTCCAGAGGAAGGCGTAGACAAAGTGTAGATTTGATCTTACTAGACTCTAACTTTAGATAATAGAAATAGATCTATCTAGTAAAAAGTTTTAAAATAAAAAGAGTCGACATTTCTTTTAGATCTATAGTAAAGTAAAATTCTTTGCCTGCAGCTATACAGGAACATACTGGTGTTTAATAAAAAAAAAAGCAGCAAAATGTAGATCTATAGAAGCAAGGAATTATCAGGATTTATCAAGCAGCGAAACTTGCTAGAAATATAATGAACACGTTTATTTTTCTCGCCTTTCAAATACCTTGAATTGGCGGGAATAGCGACCATTATAGGGTAAAGGTCAAAAGGCTTTCTAGTGACCTGTGCACCATCTAGTTTATTCTCCTCTCTATCATTCATTATATATATTCTCAGAATTACATAGATCTAAATATTTATTGGTATGTATGTTAAAAAAGTTTGTAAAATTTGTAATTAAACTTTTTAGTTTGTAACTAAAAAAAAATAATTAAACTAGGATTTTAACTAAACAATTTTTTTTTAATTAAACTTTGGCCTTAACTATTTTTTTTTTGTTAAACTTAAAGTTAGCAACTTTTTAGTTAACTTTTGCCCATCACTAGAACTATGTGCTGTTCTACAAGTAATGTCAAGCATAGACAACTTCAATCAATCATCCTAGCACAGACTTCGTTTTATTGAGGCAATACATTTTTAAAGTTCTATTTTTAATCCATCAAAATGTAGGGGAAATAACGCTAGTAGGACTATAATCTTAACAAAGATCTAGTCGTCTGGACGAGGAAGTCTGATTGTACTCTTCTTTGCTGAAATAAGACTTCCCGTTTCTCAAAGTATTATTTCTTGCACCCACAAGCAACTGAGTGAACAAAATCTCTAAGTTATTTAGAAATTCCTTCCCTTGTTGTCTCTTCATGGGTTCGTTTCTATTAGTATTATAAATGGAACGCAAGTCTTTATGACATGGCTTTATCTCATAGATTCAATGATTTCGTCACTAGTCAATTCATCTACCTATTGAAATACGTTTAGCAATCAACAGTTGCCTAATAAGATCAATTGTTCAGAAAACAAGAATGGATTGCGGTACATCATTGGAATGATTGTGACACAATGTCCTACAAAACATAAACTTCAAGTTCTTAAAAAATAGAGTCCTTTGGGAGATATCATGTATTATTTGGCCTACTTTCTAGTAGAGGAGGAATTGTTATCAGCTGACACTTAAATGGATCACCGAACACAATGCAGTTTTATTTAGTCTTTGGCTTTCGACTTCTACGTGTGACAGTCTAGTATTGTACGTGTGACAGTCTAGTATTGTACGTGTGACAGTCTAGTATTCTACATGTGACAGTCTAGTATTGTACGTGACACGCAGTAGTGAATCACTTATTTTCTTTGTTGTTTTGTGGAGTTCACTTCGCCTAGTAACTTAAGAGCACTAGTTTCAAGTAATAATAAACTATTTGTTCATTTATGGAGATGTGTCTTTTTTTTTTACATCCCGTCTTCCCTAGAAAGTTCGTGTGTACTACTGTTCATTCTTGTTTGTTTTTCTGTAGAAACATTGAACTTAGGAATGCAAGATTGTAATAAGTCAGGCAGTCTCGCATTCTTTTCTTGGTGGATATCTGAATGTTTTTCTTGAAGCGAGGACTTAGGAATTTTTTTTATTTTGTGTTAGTTAGCCTTATGCATAAAGACATTAAACTTTATATTTTGTTTTAGTTAGCCTTATGCATAAAGACATTAAACTTTATATTTTGTGTTAGTTAGCCTTATGCATAAAGACATTAAACTTTATGTTTTGTTTTCGTTAGCCTTATGCATAAAGACATTAAACTTTATGTTTTGTGTTCGTTAGCCTTATGCATAAAGACATTAAACTTTATGTTTTGTGTTAGTTAGCCTTATGCATAAGGACATTAAACTTTATGTTTTGTGTTAGGCTGAAGGACAATGACGTTCAAACTTTGATGCCTCTTTAAAACAGTGTATCACTAGAGGTGTCGTCTGACAGATGTATTTATGAACTTGTGTTATGTCTTGTTTGTCAAGTCAACTTTGTAATAAATGGATGCTTGGCTTCAAGAAATTGTTTCCAGCAAATGTAATGTTATATCAAATACGATTAGAGAGAAAAAAAATGTTTGTTTCGCATCTTCCTGTTGACTTTCTATTAGTAACCTGACAAAATCGCGAACGACACAAATAGCGCGATATAATATCCTGAAAATTAGCGTCGACAAAACAGCGCGACTGTATGTATGATATATGTGTCTAGATTATCTGGCCTTGACCTTAGCGTCTCATTGCCTGTGGCAAACTTAGGGTGGAATTATTTCACTAGAATGTTTGCGTAACACACTGTAATAACAGAAATGATTATAATATTAACATATTTCATTTCTTTTGCATATTGTGCTTGTCATGTTTGCATAGTTATATTTTACAATATACGAAATATATGCTGAAAATTGAATTTAAGGTTATTTTTTCATGGGCGCTATTTTTTTTCATGGCTATGTTGTCGTTGGTTATGTTGTCGTTGGTTATGTTGTCGTTGGTTATGTTGTCGTTGGTTATGTTGTCGTTGGCTATTTTATCGTGTCACGCAATCTGTTTCTTAAACTTAGATGAAAAAATAATTATTTGCATATTAATTTGTATTAACTTTGGAACATATTGTCAAATTATCTCCTCTTTATCTTGTAAGTTACAGATGTACCTTTACAAAAAGGTTATGAAGTACTGTGCGTATTAAGGTTAATCCAGTCGTACATAGTCATTGGTTTTCCTGGCTGATTTAAGGCAACCCATTTCATGCTCTACTGGCTTGGAAAGATTTGTCTTTGCATATGAATTAAGAAATGTACCTTTATCTTTGTGTATTTCTGAGTATTTTATTAGGATATTCTTTTAGGTATTTGTACTATATGTTTCAGTGTCTTATGTTTTATTGCTAGTTTACTTTTGAGTCTTCTGTCCTGGACTGTCTCTAAATTGAGTGATTTTACTAACAGTGTTATTTAAATCAAGTGTGAGCATTCATTCTTTACAAGTCTTGCAGCTTTGTTCTGTGTCTTGAGGTGTTACTACCACAGACTAGTCGCTAAGTAAAATATTTTCTGACAAACTTTTGAGGTGTTACTACCACAGACTAGTCGCTGAGTTAAAGTTTTTCTGTTAACCCCTTGAGGTGTTACTACCACAGACTTGTCGCTAAGTAAAAGGTTTTCTGTCAACCTCTTGTATCACGCATTTAAAAAAAAATAATGTCTGAATGTGTAATATAAATTATAAGGCTATTGGGAAACCATTTGTACAAGGAAATTACGCCGTTCATATTACCTCAGGCCAGGATATTGTGTTGCATGTCATTTGATAAGTGTATTGTGACACACAACTATATTGTATTATATAAGGGAAGTTAAATAGCGCATTTTATTTGTGTACGGGGGAGGTGGCTAAAATAAAAAGCAGGAAAACGAAATGTAAACTACTTCCTTGTCCTTCTCTCTCACGACTGACTTCTTGTAGAACTCCTTAGCCTTCTCATGCCATAGTTATCATCCCTTGTGAAACAGTTATTCCACAGTAATCACCCCTGTGAAACAGTCATACTACAGTTCAAATATTAGACAACAGTTTTGACTATTTCTAAGTTGATTGTTCATTTCCTGTACTTTGACTTACTTTAAGATGATCTAATTGTTCACAAGAGGAAGTGGTAGGAACGACAAAAAGACCATAGTAGGTGTTAAATCAGTCATTAGTTGAAACTAACCGAGATCAGTGGTAATAGTTCATCGAAATAAATAACTGGTTCAAGTTTGTGGAATTCAAATCGCTAGTTAAAAATTGTAGAAATTAATGTCTCGCTTCGTACCTAGAAAGTAGACTAGAAAGTCACCAGATATTGATCTTCGATCTATGAACACGTTCAGATCATATCTATCTTCCTATCGTTCTTTCTGTCTGTTTGTCTGTACATCTTTTGTGTCTGTCCATCTATCTGTCGGTATGTATGTATGTATATATGTATGTAGGCCATGGGCGTAGCCAGGATTTTTTTTCGGGGGGGGGGGGGGGTTGGGGGGGTGAATCCCCCCCCTACCCCCCATCCCCCGCGAAAAAAAAATTATATGTATTTATGTGTGTGTGTGTGTGTGTGTACATAATCTTTATTACATTCTGACCCTTCATTCTTTCGGAAGACGTTTATTGTGCCCTAGAATATAATAGGTTCTTCCATGAGTTAGTGAAAAAATTGTAGATTCCCCGACATTACTATCAAATGGGTCTGGGGGAGCGCTAGGATCCGCCGCCAAGCACTATTTCTGATATTGAAAACCAACAAAATGCATATTCTAAGGTATCTACAGTGCATTTTCCTGCTATTAAAAAGTTCTATTTCAAAACCTAATGTGCTATTCTTACTGACTTAGACCCTCCCTCGTCGTTCGGCGCATTTGCCATCAAGCTTTTTCCATAAAATTGTGGACTCCCCGCCATTACTAGCAAGGGGGTCTGGGGGAGCGCCAGGATCCGCCGCCAAGCACTATTTCTGGTATTGAAAGAAAACAAAATGCATATTCTGAGGTATCTACAGTCCATTTTAATGCTATTAAAAGTTTTATTTCAAAAACCTAATGTGCTATTCTTACTGACTTAGACCCTCCCACGCCGTTCGGAGCATTTGACGTCAAGCAGTTTCCATAAAAATCTGTCACTGGTAATGTCTGAAGCCTCTTCCCACCTACCATGAGGACCTCCATGAATGAGTGGCGTCAAGTTGTACTAGGATATCATTGCAACTCTTCTTATGCGTAATTCATTTTGTCGGAGAACATGTCCCGCAAACCTCATGCGTCGTTCTCTCACAATCTTACTAAGGGGTCGACTTCCAGTTCGGCATAGGATTTCCTTGAATTCGATCCGATCTCTATAACTGACTCCTGAAATCTGTCTTAGCCATCTTTGTTGAGCTATATTTAGTGTTTTTCGATTTCGGTAGATGACTATTCACTGCAGTTTATTAATGGAGCCCTGCCACTGGTAAAAATGTGTAACCTCTCTTGAATACGCTCTGTAGTTTGCTTTAGATTTTATATCGAAAAGAGAAGTTTTATCGTCAAAATCTTCTGTTGGAGGTTTTCCACCTCAAAATGCTCTGTAGGGGGATCTTAGACTCAAAACCATCTGGAGGGGTTTTAAACTTAAAAAAAAAGCCACCTGTAGATGAAACTCAAAACTCCCGATTGGCTTGGCTACGCTCAAATAATTTTAGTGTGTAATTTGCTTTTTTTTTTATATTGAAGAGGTATTTTTAGCACCAAACCCCTCTGAATGGGGGTTTAAACTCAAAACCCCTTTTGGCAACGCTCATAGCATTTTGAGTGCGTAATTTGCTTTTTTTCTTACACTGAAGATGGCGGGGGGTTTAAAACTCAAAACCCCTGGTGGGGGGTTTCAAAACCCCTAGTAGGGGTTTTTAAACTCGAACCGCTCTGGTAGGGGTTTTAAACTCGAACCCCCCTGGTAGGGGTTTTTAAACTCGAACCCCCCTGGTAGGGGTTTTTAAACTCGAACCCCCCTGGTAGGGGATTTTAAACTCAAAACCCCTTTGGTTGTGCTAGGGCAAGTGATAGTTTAGTATTAAAATCTCACCTAAAATAAACAAAATCAAAGCAAAAAATCAGTCACTAAATTCCGAATCCCCCCAAGGGGGGGGATTTCATTTCGGGGGGGGGGGGGTTTGAACCCCAAGAACCCCCCCCCCCTGGCTACGCCCATGATGTAGGCCCCCATTTATGTAATGTAATGTATTTATTTTTATATGTTGTCTGTGTGACGGTCTTTCGATATATATTAATAAGTCAATACGTCTTAATAAATGACTTTCTGTCTCAGAATTAACACAGTTTATTTTTGTCTACAGAAAGTAACAGAAAAACTTGTATTGATTCGTGGACAGACATTATTAGATTGCCAAGAGATCTGTGCCTCACCTCAAGCAGAAGTATTGCAGGCTGGTCACGTGACAAGAACTATCATATAACATGTCAGGTACAAAACTAATTGAGCTCACTCATTCACTCACAACTGTCACAACCTATACACCGACACACTCCTTCACACACACGGCTACACTCACACTCTCCTTCGCCCACACGGCTACACTCACACACTCCTTCGCCCACACGGCTACACTCACACGCAGGCCATTTGTGGCGAGATGTTCGTGAACAGGATTTGATAGTAAACGCGGAGACATTGTGTGTCAAACTGTAGATTTCAATCTCGCAGCTTTGTGTCACGTGTAACGGAGGCTTCTGAACTGAGCGATGGGTTTAGAGTCGAATAGTTGTTAGACTAGATCATGCAAAAAGTGTCCATGTCATTACAGCATGTCAATGACATTCCAATAGAATACGTCGCAGGACGTAATCATCTTCCTTTTTTTGAAGTAACGTCTGTATTATTATAAGAGAAGGGAAAGTAGAGAAATGTTCAAAGTTTAATGAATGATAAAGATTGTAAGGGAAAACATTGTAATATCGGCTTCACAGACTCAGAGTTGGGTGGTGGTGGTAGTAACACCTGAAGAGATCAACAGAAAACCTTTTTACTTAGCGACAAGTCTGTGTTAGTAACACCTCATAGTCAGCACATTTTAATGAGGTTGGGGGGAGGCGGGGAGGTATCCTTGTCTCATTCGATTTGTAATAAATTGAAATGTATCACTTAAACAATAGACATCATAAAGCGAAACTCAATCCGTTTTACTACAGCCCTGGAAGGTGAAAAACGTTTTGCCCATTAGTTGGATGGGTCTGTCTTCTACGTTCACACTATCGCGCTTCTATCTCGAAATAAAGACAAGATCTCATTTCATGTTATTTTTTTTTTAGCTTGTGGTGTTTGGTGATATTTATCTTCATATCTAAGGGAAGGATCGGGGGCCGCATCTGAGTTTGTACAAAAACACAAACTCTTTGTAATCTTTTTTAAATTTTTGTTCTTATTTTGTTTTGTTTCTCAATCATTACAATTTTTTTTTCAAAACAAAAATTCACAATAAATAAAATAACAGCCTACTGAATAATGCTAATTACAAAGTAATTATACTAATTACAGAGGTAAAAAGTGGTGCAAACAATAAATGATGTTACCGACCGTAATCCCGGATTTGTTTTCTAACGGAAATTTATTCTGGTACCAGTAATGGAACAAACAAGGCGAGGAAGCTGGGATCTAGTTTTGTAGAGAAAATAATGCACGAATTAGTTTCAGGGATTTAATGGTAGCGAAGCGCTTCCCCCCCCCCCCTCCTTCTGTATTCTGATGTGTGTGTATGTGCCTGTTTCATGGGTTGTGAGGCAAGGGAGTATTTATTGTTCATTGTAGAGAGCATTAATTTAATGTTAGTCTTGTAGAATGATGCAAGATAAGCATCACTATTGTAAGCTGCATAGCCACCAACCAATCGTTAACGTCTTCTCACCGTCACCATAGAAACACACACTCCATAATACCCAGTTGTTGATATGGTGCGCAAAGGTGCACTCGTTCAAGATAATCAAGTGTTGCTTTCCGCCATGGCACTAATGGTAGTTGTTTGCTTAGTGCTGACTGTGAACCTAGATCTTAATCTACATGGTGTCAGAGGTGTATTAATGAGCAGAGGTAATCATTCATCGCTAGATATAAAGAATTATTGCTTGCAATACTTAACAGACAACAGTTGCAGGGCTACGCCTTTACACTGGCGGCTGGAAAAGTTCTACTTGTACCCGAGCCGCTCGAGGTTGAAGGTAACACATTGGCCTCGAAATGGTTCACCGGAGCTGGCGAAATTATGAGTTAGCCACAAGATAGGTGGAAGAATCAGAGGAGGTCAGAGTGGCCACTTTTTTTTTTAAACAATTATAAATTTTTAAAACAATTATAGGGACAAAAGCGGTGGACATATATGAAGGTCTTGAAATGCAGAAAGGAAAAGAAAGAAAGATGAGCAAATTTGAAAGTCTTGCATTATGACATGAATGCCTCAAAATGAAATTATTACAAGTGTAGAGATGTCAAATCTGGGTCTGTATAATTTGTACTGATCAGAAGATTGGTTACCTGTTGATGTACGCGTAATATTACTATTGAGTTCGTGGCCACAGACGCTCAGATCAAGACACTCCACACTAAAGTATATCAACAGGCCTGTGTCAGAATAGAACTGTGTACTTCAGGACAGTCTAGTCTCAGTCACTCTAAGAAATAATGTTGCCTTTAGGAAAGCCTAGCCTCAACTGTCCGTTAATCTCTATCTAATCTACAGTCTCGCTTTGGATTCATGTCCTCATATTGTGCGTTCTCTGTCAGTTACCTAAAGTGCGTCTCTACACGAGTTAGTAATCTAACATTGGAAAGGTGCATAGAAATTTGCCAAGCATACGCGAGACAGCCAACAAACAGTTGAGACAGATACAAGCCGACCCTCCAATCATTGAGAAAGTAGAAACATCTTCAAAAACAAACACTCGGAAAGGTAAATGCAGGTATTGTGGAAGGATTACACTAAGGAAAAGTGCCCAGAATGAGATAAAATGTGCCAAACGTGTAGAGAGATACAGTTTTCCGCGATGTGCAAAAATAAAATTCATCAGGTGTCAGAGGATATGTCTGAGGATGAAAATCAGCTGCAGTCGAACACAATAGATGAAGTCATGATCATAAAATAAATGGCTGATGTCTTTAGAGAACCACAAAACGAAAAGGATGACAGCAGTTATGACAGTGAATGGTCACCGTGTAAAGTTTCAAATGGATAGTGGAGCTGATGTAAATACCATACAGGAGAGATACGTCAATAATAATCAAATAGAAAAGGCTACGCAAAGATTACTAATGTGGAATAAGACTGAAATAAACCCCATAGGGAAAGCCACTCTAACGATGAGAAATGAGAAAACTAACGAAACATTTACGATAGAATATATAATTGTACCAAACAATCTAGCCATGCCTTCTAGGTCATGAAAACTTTAACAAAATTAATCAACGTCAATAAAGATAGATTGTTAGCATCAGTAGGGAATAACCAAGAAGAAGACTGTAGTCCAAAGTTTACTGGTGATTTGGGTGACTTAGGAGAAGTGTCTTTAAAGATTGATAGCAGCATTAAGCCCAAGGTTCTGCCGTGTAGAAAGATCCCTATTGCTTTACAAGAAAGAGTTAAGGAGGAGTTAAAGACCCTAGTGCAGAGAGGAATCATAGAACCAGTGATAGAGCCTACAGAGTGGGTGAGTCAGATGGCAATTGTGGAAAAAGCTAATGGAAAAATTAGGATCTGCATAGATCCACAAGCCCTGAATAAAGTTTTACTAAGGGAATTCTATAATCTTGCTACTTAAGATGACATATTGGCAGATTTAAACGATGCCAAAATATTCAGCAAATTGGATGTGCAAGAAGCTTTCTGGCATGTCAGGCTAGACACAGAGTCATCTAATTTGACAGCGATGATAACCCCTTTTGGTAGATACAAATGGAAGAGATTACCATTTGGTCTTAAAGTGAGTACAGAAATTTTTCAGAGATTAAATCTAGCACTAGAAGGACTGGAAGGCTGTTTCAATTATGTTGATGAAATTATAGTGGTAGGAAGAAGAAGAAGACGAAAGAAGAAGCACTCAGAAACCATGAGAATAATTTGGTCAGAGCTAATGAAGAGATGTCGAGAGAAAAAAAAAAGATTAAACTGAACCTAAAAAAACTTGAAATTAACGTTCTGGGTCATATGATTACAGAAGCTGGAATAAAACCAGTCCCGAACAAACTATCTACGATTCTGAGTTTGAATGTTCCAATAGATATCACATCGGTCCGAAGATTCTGTGGCATGGTTCAATATCTTGCAAGATTTAAAGCCCATAAAAGAGTTGACGAGATAGAACACACCATTTGTTTGGTCTGATCAGTGCACAGAAGCATTTAACAAGATAAAACAGAAAATATCGACTCATTGCACACTGATAATGGACCCTAACAAAAAGCTTACATTACAAGCAGATAGTAGCCAAAATGGTTTGGGAGCAGCGTTTTTACAAGATGGCAGTCCAATAGGGTAGGCTTCTAGATTCTGAATTGATACTCAAAAAAAAAAAAATGGACACAGCTTAAAAAAGAATTGTTGTTAGTGGTTGTTGGTTTGAGACGTTTTGACCAGTATACGTATGGCAGGACAGTAATAGCTCAAAATGACCATAAACCACTGGAAAACATTCTTCATAAACTACTTAGTTCTGATCCGAGAAGGTTACAAAGTCAAATGATGCGCCTTTATCGTAACGATATTCAATTTATATTAGTCAAAGGTGAAAACTTGTTCATAGCTGAGTAGAGACCCATCAAAGGAAAAGAGTGATATACTTGATGTTTGTGTCAATACAGCCGGACTGGCAATACCAGATGCAGTGCTGGAGAAAGTCAGAATCGAGACAGAGAAAGATAGAACGATGTAAACACTGATTCAGTATATCCTAAATGGATGGCCAGACCAACATAATAGTCTACCTGAACTCAATATTTTTCACTAAGAGACATGTTAACATACGAAGACAGACTCTTGTTGAAAGAAGAACAAATAATCATACCGATATCACTTCGCAAGGAAATAGAAGAAAAACTCCATGCAGCACATCTGGGAGTAGACTCAATGAAAAGAAGAGCAAAAGAAACAGTTTTCTGGCCTGGATTATCAGCTCGAATAAAGGAAATAGCCAACTCATGTTACATTTGTCAGAAAAAAACAAACCAGCGAATCAGAGAGAAGAATTAATACAGCACGAATAGGTTCTAATCCGTGGGACTAGAATGGAGTTGTTTTGTTCCAAATGTGTGATCAAAAATATTTAGTTATAGTGGACTATTTCGTGGAGGTAGAAAACATGCAGTCGACAAGAACACATGCAATTTTAAAGAAACTGAAAGCCAAATTGCAAAGTCTGTATTTCTGATATTGAACATCAGTTGACGTCGGAATACTTTTACAAATTTATGATAGAATGGGGAGTGACTCATTTGAAATATTCCCCAGGACACCATCAATCCAATGGAAAAGCTGCGTCAGCAGTTAACATTTTGAAGATCATAATGAAAAAATCTAGAGAATCAAAGTCAGATGCTTATGAAGCTCTCCTGGAGTTTAGAAATACTCCAAGGCAAGACACAAATCTAAGCCCAGTTCAGATGTTTTTTGGTCGGATGACTCGAACACTGATACCAAACAAAAGGAGTAACATTAAGATTTCTACATGTCAAGAGAAAACTATGAGAAGGAAAGAAAAACGTCAGATGAGTGTAAAGACATCTATATATATAATTCTCTTCTTCCCTAATCAGGTCAAACAAGAAGTAAAGGGAAGATCACTCTCTTATTTCACCCCACGAAAAAAAAACAAAAGGGGGGGGGGGGGGGGGGAAGAACACGTTTTCACAGCTCGCTACGGATGGCTGCGCGCTGGACTGTCAAACCCTGCCCGCTCCCATCCCATAGAAAGTAAACTATCGTCAACTCTGAAGGAACATCCGAAACGTGTAAAACATTTTACAAACAAACATTTTACAAACACTAAATAGCAGGGCCGGACTTAAGCATTGTGGGGCCCTATTCGAAACGGCTTTCGCGGGGCCATGTTCTGGTAGGGAAGCGGACGATAAGTGAAATTTAAGAGTTTGTATTAGAAAATAAATTCGTCTATGCATTTTATTCATTCTTTACGTACAGAATTACAGAATTACTTTACGAGCCTGCGTGTAGCGAAGTCATACAGTTTAATATAATAATTCTGTTTCCTACATAGATCACGCTCAATAGCAAGAATTACTAAATGTTTTAATCTATAATTCTTCATTAGTTTGAGGCGCGAGAAGCTTCTTTCACCAGATTACACAATTACGGCTAATGCATAATACCGTTTCAATATATCGCGCGTAGGATTGGCGTTTTCCATATTGAATGACACCCCAAAATGACATATTTTGTCTATATATTTCCCAATATTTTAAGGATTTTTTCGTATATTTTGTAATTTCGGAAGATTTACAGGAGCTCCTGGTAAATCGACAGGAGGGCGCGGGAAATCTATTTTAAGCTATAATACGGAATTAGAATTAGAGCGGGTCCTATATAAGTGCTGGGCCCCCTGCGGTCGTATAGGTTGCAGAGGCCTAAGGCCGGCCCTGCAAAATAGCGGCGTATGCTACGCCTGTCGACTAGTTTTATGATAAAAGGGCAAGAAATCTGAGTCAGCTGAGAACTGGACAGATGGTCTATTTTCAATCACCAAATGACCCTACATGGAGACCTTGGAAGAATCCAGTCCCAAGGCCCTAGTAAACCATAGAGCTTACATTATTCGAGGTGACAATGGTGCAGTGTACCAAAGAAACAGAGTGCATATTAACCCGAACAGAGAAACAGAACCACAAGATATATTTCTGGACACTGATGACAACTTACAGAGCAATAGAACTCAAGATCAACACATTCGCCATAGGTAATTAGAAGCAAACTTTGGAAACGACAATCCAAGAACTACTCATCGTTCCCTGTGACCTACAATCCAAGAACTACTCATCGTTCCCTGTGACCTACAATCCAAGAACTACTCATCGTTCCCTGTGACCTACAATCCAAGAACTACTCATCGTTCCCTGTGACCTACAATCCAAGAACTACTCATCGTTCCCTGTGACCTACAATCCAAGAACTACTCATCGTTCCCTGTGACCTACAATCGAAGAACTATTCATCGTTCCCTGTGACCTACAATCGAAGAACTACTCATCGTTCCCTGTGACCTACAATCCAAGAACTACTCATCGTTCCCTATGACCTACAATCCAAGAACTACTCATCGTTCCCTGTGACCTACAATCCAAGAACTACTCATCGTTCCCTGTGACCTACAATCGAAGAACTACTCATCGTTCCCTGTGACCTACAATCGAAGAACTACTCATCGTTCCCTGTGACCTACAATCCAAGAACTACTCATCGTTCCCTGTGACCTACAATCCAAGAACTACTCATCGTTCCCTGTGACCTACAATCCAAGAACTACTCATCGTTCCCTGTGACCTACAATCGAAGAACTACTCATCGTTCCCTGTGACCTACAATCCAAGAACTACTCATCGTTCCCTGTGACCTAGGGATCTGTTGAAGTAACCAACAAGATTCAGTGACTATGTTTCTTAATGAACTATTGAATGTTGATTATTAAATTTGATGTTTCATATTCATTGAAGCATGTATATTGTTACGAATCTGCACCAAACGACACCACCAACTTAAAGAACTTGACAACTCTGGGCTTTAAAATAACGTAATAGTTTAATGTCAATAAATAACAGCCAATACTGTACAATTGGCAGCACGTAACACAAGACTGTACAAATATCTCTCCGCCGTATCAACTCTTGCACTGGTCTTTCTGTCTCGTCTCGGACTTGTACTGAGCCGTTGTAACGAACTGTAGATCGGGAAGTTGTGACTGACTGGTCTCTGATACCTTCGCTCTTTATATAGGGTCCCCGCTGGCCTTCTAGAATGCTCGACCATTCTGGGTGGTCAGATGACTACATCCCTCGTGACACTCCTGAGCTCTGTTCACGACGTCGATCCTTCCCGAACCATCATGTTGACACTCGTCTAGGGCCGATCGTCGTAACTCGTCACGGTTGACCGCTCGTCTAGCGCTGGCCTGGGGCGATTTGCGTCGGCTGACTACACACACACACCACTACCCCCATCTGTGCCACCACCAGGTTTATAACAATATGTAATAATGTCTATTATGTTTTGTATTTGTATATTTTTTATGATACGGTATCCCCCGAAATGTTTTACTTTGTATTATTATGTTTTTATTTAAAAAAGGGGGTCTTGATATGGTGCGCAAATGTGCACTCGTTCAAGATAATAAGGTATTGTTTTTCACCACGACGCTAAAGATAGTTGTTAGCTTGTTGCTTACTGTGAACCTAGATCAACGCCAGTAAATAGAAGTTAGGATGATTGTAGCTCTAAACTGAACATTTTATAATTAGCTTGCAAAAGAAATATAGGAATTGTTAAATTGAATATGTTTGTGCTATTGCAATGAATGGCGAAACCGATTGGAGGGAAGGTTTAAAACGAAGATCTAGAACAGGGGTGGGCAAATTACGGAACGCGGGCCACATGCGGCCCGCCGGCAACTACAGAAATCATGTGTGCCCACAGTATATACATATAAAAATATACATATAGTTAAAATATAAAACTTATATGTATTATTGAAACTGTCTCATAATAAAAAGTTTAAAGTAAACGAAGATTATGCTTATTGGCTAACCATCAATATACTCAATAGATGTCACAATCTCTGATCAGTATGAAGAACTGTGTTAAGTGTTGGGTATGCTTGGTAAAAAAAGGGAAATGTAACAACTGGCTGAGAAAATTATTTTTTTATATAAAACCATAAACTCTAAACAAGAAAGTTTGCACAAAACTGCATAAAATTGTAACATAGAACAATCTAGCATATATAATAAAGTAAGAAAGGTTTTCCACGGTTAGTTTCAAATTAGCAACAATGTAGCATGTACAAGGCAAATGAGAGTATGTAATCTCAAAGAAGAAATTGTTATGTTACTCGAAGGACATTGACTGTGACTTTGTTATTAATATTTCTAATGAAGAGTGGAAGACATTTATCTTATTCTCCACAATATCTATTGCAATGCAATTTCCACAAGCAAGCAAAAGAAAACAAGTTTTGTCATTTTCCTTTGCTGAAAGGTGAAACTATTTCTAGTGAAATGATTAAAAGTACAACACTTATTAAGATTCCTTTTTCTTGCAATTTATAAAAGCAAATTTGAAGACGTCATGAACCAGTTTTCAATACCCTCAGTTCACCACAGTTTTCAATACCCTCAGTTCACCACAGTTTTCAATACCCTCAGTTCACCACAGTTTTCAATACCCTCAGTTCACCACAGTTTTCAATACCCTCAGTTCACCACAGTTTTCAATACCCTCAGTTCACCACAGTTTTCAATACCCTCAGTTCACCACAGTTTTCAATACCCTCAGTTCACCACAGTTTTCAATACCCTCAGTTCACCACAGTTTTCAATACCCTCAGTTCACCACAGTTTTCAATACCCTCAGTTCACCACAGTTTTCAATACCCTCAGTTCACCACAGTTTTCAATACCCTCAGTTCACCACAGTTTTCAATACCCTCAGTTCACCACAGTTTTCAATACCCTCAGTTCACCACTTAGTGAAGAAGCTGATTCTGCTCCAGAGGACAAACCTCCAAACAAAGAGACGCTTCAGTCAGTACTTCCACAGGAGCCTTATGGGTGCCAGAAGCTGTTCACACTATTTATGTACATATACATCTATTATTCTAATTTTACATGTTGGAGGGTTAACTGAGATTAACCGCGCAGTGGTTTACAGATCAGGCAGTTCTCCGAATAGTTTTTGTTCTATAGAAGGGCCTTGTGGCCAGCGTCTTTTTCGGTTCTCTTAATTTAGTATGCACCATTGAAGGACATGGTCAGCTATCTCTGGTGATGCTCCACAAGGGTAGGTTTCACTCGTTCCAATAGTTAACTTCCGGAACATTTATTGTCTCATTCAGTGAACGTGCGTTTTTTTTTTTTTGTGTGGAATCTAAACAAGTATAATCACTAGTCGACGTTGATTGACTGTAATTTGACAGTAGTCACAAGTGTAACAGATAGTAAGCTAGTTCTACACATCGGAGCATTATGTACGAGTGTAAAAAGTAAAATACTGCACATTAAGTACAACTGTATAGTTGTGATAAAAAAAGAAAACAACAATTTGTTAAAAAATCGTAAAATTGGCTTCAAAAATTAAATGCTAACTCTTGTTGTAATTCCTCAAGTGGTGTGGAAACAAATAAAAAACGTGAATATATTACAGCGTAAACTTAAAAGGCATTCTACACAGTTAGCAAGCGTACCTTTCTAAGTTGTGTGTGTGTGTATATATATATATATATATATATATATATATATATATATATATATATATATATATATATATATATGCGGCCCGCCATTCACAATTTTGTTTTAAATGCGGCCCTCGATACAAAAAGGTTGCCCACCCCTGATCTAGAAGACTAAATTAATTATAGAATAGTGTCTCACTCAGACCAATTCTTAGTATTTAGAATAGTTGAAATTTGGTTCATAATTCTTAAAAAAAGTTAACATAATTATATTTCTACAAATTTATTTAAAATTGCTATGTATATTGAAATTTGACAGGAAAGCAAAGCCCCGCAGATTCAAAAAGAAATATAGAAATAATTTAGCGAGATATACCTGGTAAGAATACCAAATTTCAATCAGTGCCATTGTTATCTTTTATTAGTGACAGCCCTAGCTCGACAAAATATATGCTAACAAGACTCAAGATATCAAAAGCTTATCAAATATTTGTCGATATTGTTTCGTGATCTCCAATGAAGGAATACCGAATGAAATAGCAATAGAGTTGAAAAGTCTGCACCTCAACATGTTTTAGGAATGTAAATATGTGGATGGGAAATAAAACTCATAAAACATTTGTTTGCTCATTTTTAACCGCTTTAAGTTGTTTAATTCTGTTGTACGAACTTTGACTTTTAAACTTGGATTCCTAACTGAATCAACACATTGACATTATTACTTATAAATAGCAAAGGTACACTTCTTGCATTTGAGTATTTTTTGGAGGAGGGGAGCCAACCAAGATATTTTTGAACTCTGGCCTACGTGTATTAAAGTATGTTTAGAGTATATATATATATATTGATTTTACATTTAGACGTCTAGTCTTTGGTTTCAATAGAACTCAACGCTTAAACTAATGCAAACTTATTAGCTCAAATTCACTGATTAATTTGTTACCTTAATAGAAAGAAAAATACAAGACAGACCCTTAAGACATATTCTTTAAATTTATAATGCCACCCAAGGTATATCAATAGGCCTACAGGTAGTAAATTTAGTAGTCACTAAGCATTAAAGCGATTTAGTTAGTCATTAAACGAGTGTCTTCCTCTTTTTTTCAAGTAGAAAAAAAATAGAGCTTTTTCAAGTGTAATGACTTTGTCAGTTTCTTGGTAAAAGAATCTTCAAGAAAAAAATTGTTTGTTGAAAGATTGCCGAAGAGGAGACAAAGCAAATATTTTTTTAAAATTAGGACACAAATTATAAACAAATCTTTTTAAATAACGTTTTAATTAGGAGAATAGATCTAAGTACGCATCATGGGCGTAGCCAGGATTTTTTTCGGGGGGGGGGGGGAAATCTCCCCCCCCCCCCTCGAAAAAAAATTATATATATATATATATATATATATATATATATATATATATATATATATATATATATATATATATATATATATATATATATATATATATATATATATATATATGTGTGTGTGTGTGTGTGTGTGTGTGTGTGTTTGTATGGATGGATGTGTGTGTGTACATAAATAATCTCTTACATTCTGACCCTTTATTCTTTTGGAAGACGTTTATTGTGCCCTAGAATAGGTTCTTCCTGGAGTTAGTGAAAAAATTGTAGACTCTTCGCCCTTGCCAGCAAGGAGTTTTGGGGAGCGCTGAGAGATCCCCCAGCGAGGGTGTGACCTAAAAATAGGATAGGTCATAAGACCAGTGACCTGTACTGTACTAGCAAGTTAGTCCAGTGGTACTTTGTGGTCCCAATTATATTATCTAGGCTAATAACTATAGCCTCTAGATGTATAATACTACCGAGACTAACAAATAATAATTCTGAGATTTCAGTTACAACAACAAAAAAGGAGTTTATTTACAAACAAAAGGAAAAGATCATGAAAAATATAAATTGCAATAAAGGCTCACCAAAAGAAAATGACATAATGAAACTAAGCAAAGTAGCAAGACAGTTTCAGGTCAATATAATGAAAGGACCACCATCATAGAGGCACAATAATGTCTTATGCCGAAAAACCAAAAAGATGGTTTATAATAATACCATACATGCATTAACAATGAAATGACGTCATTCATGAGACATTTTATGTCAAAAACCAAAGCGAGGGTTTACATTAGTTTACAATAATATCATACATACATTAACTATGAAATGACGTCATTCTTGAGACACACTACTGTCTCGTATCTAAACAAAATATGTCTTTCAAAAAAAAAAACATACAGAAGAGGATAAGAGACTAAGTAGACCTATACCATTTACATAAATCAATTTAGTACTAACAAATTGATAAAATCTACTTAGCTCATTATCGAAATACTCTTCCCACAACAGCGGCACACTCCTCTTGAGTAACACAACAATAGTACAACACAAGGATGAGTTAAACAGTATATAGATTTAATTCAAAATACACTGGTCAGTTGAAAGGCTCAAGAGAGAGTGGCGATCGTAAACAATTGACAGGGACTTAAATCAAGTCATAAAGGGGGCTAACTCTAATAAAAAAAAATAAAGGTAGCCACCCTTATTGTCCCTCTTGTCACAGAGGGGCGGAGCCCCGCCGCCAACCACTATTTCTGGTATTGAAAGCCTACTAAATGCATATTCTGAGGTACCTAAGGTGCATTATTTTGCTACTAAAAGGTTTATTTCAAAAACCTAATGTGCTATTCTTACTGACTTAGACCCTCCCGCGCCTTTCGACGAATTTGCTGGCAAGCTGTTTCAACAAAAAATCTGTCACTGGCAATGTCCGAAGCCTCTTCCCACATGCTCTGATGACCTCCATGAAAGTGTGGCGCCAAGTTGTACTAGGATGTCATCGCAACTCTTTATTATCCGTAATTCATTTTGTCGGAGAACGTCCCGCAAACCTCATGCGACGCTCTGTCACAATCTTACTAAGGGGTCGACTCCCATTTCGGCATAGGATTTCCTTAGACCCGATTGCTATAACGGACTCCTAAAATCCGTCTTAGCCATCTTTGTATAGCCACATTTAGTGCTTTTCAATTTCATTGCACTTAATTAATGGAGCCCAGCCACTGGTAGACGTGTAACTTCTCTTGACTACGATTTTGGAATAAGGGAAGTTTTATCGTCAAAATCATCTGTTTAAAAATAAAATATATCTAGAGTTGTTTTTTTTAAATTTAAAACCACATTTAGCTACGGTCATAAAATTTGGTGACTGTAGTTTGCTTTAGAAATAATACTGAAGAGAGAGGCTTTCAACCTTAAAACGCTCTGTAGGGGGATTTTAAACTCAAAACTATCTTGAGGGGTTTTAAACTTTTTAAAAAGCCATCTGGAGGAGAGGGGTTGAAACTCACCCCCCCCCATTGGCTAGGCTACTCTCAAAGAATTTTAGTGTGTAATTTGCTTTTTTTTTTTTATATTGAAGAGTTTTTTTTTTTTTTTTTCATCAAACCCCTCTGAAGGGAAAATTAAACTCAAAACACCCAATAGACTTGGCTACGCTCAAAGCATTTTGATTGCGAAATTTATTTTTTTTTATTTTGAAGATTTATTTTTTTAGCTTCAAACCCCGCTGGCGGGGGGTTTAAAGTAAAAAACCCTTTGGCTACGCTCATAGCATTTTGATTGCGAAATTATTTTTATTTTTTTTAGCTTCCAACCCCTCTGGCGGGGGGTTTAAAGTAAAAAAACCTTTGGCTATGCTCATAGTATTTTGAGTGCGTAATTTGCTTTTTTTTTTAATTTTGAAGAGATATTTTTAGCTTCAATCCAGCTGAAGATGAGTTTAAACTCAAAACCCCTTTGGCTACGCTCATACAATTTTGAGTGTGTAGTTTGCTTTTTTATATTAAGGAGGGGTTTATCGTAAATTTTGGAGAGGGGTTAAAATCAAAATCTTCCTTAGATGTGCTCTTGGAATTTTGGGATTGTCGTTTGCATTTTTTGTTTTGTTTTATAGAAGAGGGGGATTTAAGTGCAAATCCCCTGGTAGAGGGTTTGAAACTCTAAACCCCCTGGTGGGGGGTTTAAACTTAATTAAAACCCCCTGGTAGGGAGTTTCAAACTCAAAACCCCTTGTAGGGGGGTTTTAAACTCAAAACCTCTTGGTAGGGTGTTTCAAACTCAAAACACCCTGGTAGGGGGTTTTAAACTCAAAATTCCCTTGGCTGTGCTAGGGCAAGTGATGGTTTAGTATTAAAATTTCATCTAAAATAAACAAAATTAAAGCAAAAGATCAGTCACTAAACTCCGACCCCCCCCCCCCGAAGGGGGGAATTTCATTTCGGGGGTGGGGGAGGTTTGAAAACCCACCCACCCCCGGCTACGCCCATGGTACGCATAGTACAGGTATTTGGTAATAGTGTTGATGTTCTTCAACTTCGTAATAATGCTTTTATAGGCTCAGCCTACCAATAAATAGAATACAAATATATCCATGCCAACTATGTGATTAGACTTAAATAATTCAAATTTCAACTATGTTCAATATTATCAGGATTAATAAAACCCAAAGAATTCGACTGGAAAGACTCCAATTTGGCCCTTTTTGGCTCTGAAACTGAAACAACCGTGAAAAGTGAGTAATTTTTTAAACTCTTTACATGACTTCTAGGCCTTTTCTCTAATATAAGTAGTTTGAATATTTCCTTTTTAGAATTATACTGACATTTTATTTAGTTCAAAATGCGCCAGTGAAAACATTATGTAATTGAACAACAATTTAAATCAAAGTTTAACCAGGTATAAAATGTTAAGGTTCAACCAATGTTCAGTGGATCTAAACAAATCTTCAAAGTGCAGAAAGAAATAAAATAACTATCAGTTACTATCTACATTTTAAACTTTTCTCCACAAAAAATAAATAACTTTAGAGCTACTTTTACTAACGTTTGGTACAACTATTTGAGAGCCACTGGTATGCACTACAAATTTCAGTTTACTACCTGAAAAAAAAGAGAGAAAGAAACAGCTATTGATTTTGTTAACTTTTGGTGATTGGTTGTTTACAGAGGACTCAGCACTCACTGAGCCGGCCTGGAAAGATGCTGGGAAAAAAGTGGGTCTACAGATATGGAGGATTGTGGTGAGTTTTAGAATGTAAATACAGCAAAACACTAGATTTAGTATGACTACAACCAGCTGCTGACTGACCAGGAAGTGGGGCTGTGTGCATGTCACATGATAGAAAGTTCTACCGGAAATTCCTAGTGTACTATGGTGATGGAGCCATTGGCTACTTAAATGTGAATGGAAATTGGTTTTCTTCTCTATACATAAATCTTATTGGAGATAAGTTTAATTCTCCATACTTAACAACATCCCTTTGTTCACCATTACATACAGTATGTTGTTGTACTGGCTATGCAGGTACTGCAGGGCCACAGTAATTAATTGTCTAAAAAAACATGTGTAACATATGTTGAACATGTTCTATTGGCCTTTATGACTTTATGTCTCAAAAATGTTTTTTTTTCCTACTTTTGTAAGCGTTTCAATATAAATGAGCTACTAGCTGTAATTTTTCATTCAAAACTATAGCAGTTATATACTTAAATACTATGATTTATCTAGTCATTTCTTTTTTTTTTTTTACTGACCTGAATTTTTTTTTTCTGAATCTTATTTAACTTTTTTGTTGCACTTGCTATCTAACAAGATCTCAGTTGCAGGTGGCTGTGTGATTATGTGTCTTTTTGTCTGTTTGTTAATTTCTATTCATAAGGAAATCAATAATAAAAATAATCTAAAAATATGTAAACATTGACAGTCAGGTTATAGATCTAGAAATAGCACCCTTTTTGTTACAATGTTGAGCCAAATAAAAGCATATAGACTTCATTGTGTAAGTGAAAAATGAACTATGCCCTCTGTCAGCTAGTTGTGTAATGCAAAAAGAAGAGTAAGTAGGACGAACATTCTCTTGAACAGTGGATGGACATTTTCTTATATATCAGAACATAAACTTAGTCCTATCAGTAGTAGTTCAGTCAGTCATGAAACTTAGTCCTATCAGTAGTAGTTCAGTCAGTCATGTCAGTATCAGTAGACCTAATATCAGTGTCAGTAACATACTATAAGTGTCATCATTGTAAGTACCATCTGCTTCAGATGTCTACTGTCACTAGTTTCAGTATCACAGTAGTCTCCTGTCAGTGTCAATCATGACAGGGTCAGTCATGTCAGTGTTAGTACTAACTGTGTCAGTTGCCTATTATCTGTGTCAGTAATATCAGTGTCAAGCACAATCACCTTAACAACATTTTGCATTAGGAAATATTACATAGTTAAGTTTTTCACATAAAAAAAAAGATATCACTTTTTAGACCTATATTTGAATGTTCTGATATTTTTGTATGCTTATACATTTCAGAAATTTAAAGTTGTTGCCTGGCCTAAAGAGGACTATGGGAAGTTTTATGAAGGAGATTCATATATTGTTCTCAATGTAATTATTTCATTTTATCACACTTCTATTATTTTGTTCTTCTATTAAAGCTATATGAAAAAAATGTACTTGCTTATACAAAACCTACAGCAATGTTGTCACATGGAGGTGCAGATGCTACCAGGTACAGGATGCCTATCTGCTGTTGTAATCTACACTAAATCAAATTACTTGCATTTAAAAAATGGATGTTTAGGTTTAGTTTTGTATGGTAAAAAGAGACAAATAAGTGAACAAAGCTGTTGGGATATCTGTCGTTCTGTCTTGCAATTAGTCTGTATTAATGTATGTGCCTGTTTTTCACACAAATTAATTAACCCCATTTCTAAAAATACACCAACTCTGTATATATATATATATTTCAATTCATATATCAAGATATTATTATAGATCACTCTATATATAGATCACTATTATCTTTTTGTATAACTACATTTTTTATCCTATTCAAAATATAAATACATACTGGTAGTAAAATTACCCATTTAATTCATACCATCTCCTTTTTTTTTTAAAGTATCATTTTGTTGCTATTACTAAATGTATTCTCCTATATAGACTTACAAAGAAGAAGGTGGAGACCAGTTACTTTATGATGTTCATTTTTGGATTGGAAAATATAGCACACAAGTGAGTTATTTGTTGATCAAAACAGTATTTTGTCTCTTTTGCTTCTTATTCTGCTATTGTTCATTGATATTTATGGCCTTTTTTTAAATTAATTTATTTTTACACTGGATGCCTAATCAATATTTAAAAGGTTTCTCATTTCAGACCTCACTATACCTTGTAAGACATTTTGCCAATTATTACAGAAAAGTAAAATTTCCCCTTTCAGACCTCATGATCTATATGGCAGGTGATAAAAAGGTCATCTGTTTCTGTTGCCCACAGTTAAAGAAGGTGTCATGTGGCCAGCACAATGACCAACCAACTTTACTTTTCCCTAACTAATGTCATGTACTCATTAGAGATGGGTGGACTCAGAGGATCCCTAAAGATCCCAAAATTTTTTAAAGATCCCAGGATTCAACCAGGAACCTCTGGACAGCCAAAGCACCAATTAATAAAGCCTTTGGGAATTATGTGAGATTAGAAAAAGGGAAGTAACAAAAAAAAGGGGGAGTTAATAAAAGTATACATCTTTTTGTTATCAGTAACGAGACCCGTTTTAATATTAATGATGATCTCTGAAAGAAGACCTTAAGAAACATTCAATTTGTAAAGCTCACTTCTACTTCCTCTTATAAAAGTTTAATTTATTTTTCACCAAATGACAACAATATAAACTATGAAATATTAGACCAGTGGCTTTACTTGATGATGATATTACATGATTGTACAGACCTCAAAACTAACAATCAAAGTATCCTTTAGTATTTTCCTTATGATAGCCTATATAATAATCACATTTTCAGGATGAATACGGAACAGCAGCCTACAAAACTGTAGAGCTTGACACACTCTTAGATGATGTACCTATTCAACATCGTGAAGTCCAAGGCCATGAGTCAAGTTTGTTCAGGTCTTATTTTCCTAAGATTGAGTGAGTATCTTTTTTTCAGACTTCTTCATTCTGTGCTACACAATACTAAATAATGGCCTTTCTTGTGCTTTTTTTTTGTACAAACCAAACAAACAATTTATTCTATTTCTAGATTGTTGAAAGGTGGAGCAAACAGTGGTTTTAAACAATTTCTTTTATTTCTAGATTGTTGAAAGGTGGAGCAAACAGTGGTTTTAAACAATTTATTTTATTTCTAGATTGTTGAAAGGTGGAGCAGACAGTGGTTTTAAATAATTTATTTTATTTCTAGATTGTTGAAAGGTGGAGCAGACAGTGGTTTTAAACATGTCAAACCAACAGAATATCGACCCAGATTACTTCATTTCCATGGAGACAAATATGGAGTTCATATTAAAGAGGTAATGGTCATGTGGTATGTGCTTTATACTGTTGTCATGATGGTCCTGGGTTCAAATACTACTTTCTGTCATCCTCTCCATCAGGTTTAGAGGTTTAAACTCCCCTCTTCAATAAAAGAAAAAAGCATAAAAATGCATGAGCATAGCCAAGGGTGGTTTTGAATTTACCCCCCCCCCCCTCCTCCATAGGGTTTTGAGTTTAAAACCTACTCTTCAATATAAAACTAAAGCAAACAACATTCACTGAATTCTATGAGTGTAGCCAAATAGGGCATTGAGTTTAAATTCCCCCTCCAGATGGTTTTGAGTTAAAAAAAACATTTTAGAGGGTTTTGAGCTTTAAAAACCTCTCCAGAGGGTTTTGAGGCCAAAACCCCTTTCCTTTCTATAAAACTAAAATGAACTACAATCATTCTTTGAGCACAGCCAGGGGGGTGGGGTTGACTTTAAAAAACCCTACAGTTTAAAACACCCCAGAAGATGGTTTTGACAATAAAACTCCCCTTTTCGATAAAAATCTAAAGCAAACTAGTCACCAAATTTCATAAGTGTAGCAGATGGGTTTTGAGATCACCCTTCCTCTTCCAACGAAAGGAAAAGGAAAACTACAAGCTACTAAAGTTGTTTTGTGGTTACCCTGTCCTCTCGAATAAAAAGATATAAGCAAAATTGTAGTGACCCATCTCCACCAGTCTCTGTGCTCCATTAATAAAGTGAAGTGAATAGCAGACTTTGGTTTTTGATCTACAATTTTTAAATTAAAGAGAAGCAGTGTTTGGATGTAGCACTGTAGATGCCTCAGAATAGGCATTTTTTTAAAATTCTAAATGCTGGAAATAATGCTTGGCGCCTGAGGCCCACTAGGGTAGTCCACAGCACTCATACCCCTCAACCCCCTAGCTATGGTACAAAAAACATCCAAAAGAATGAGGGTCAGAATGTAATGAAGATTAATTATGTATACACACAAACACACACACACAAATGGGGAGAGAATGTTCATTTTAAAATGGGATCAAACTCTTTGTATTATAGAAGGTGTTCTCTTTCTGAGGTTTGTGCATTAAGACTAAAACTAGATTATGCTTATGTTGAGACAACCTAGATGTTGATGTTTAGACTAAACCTAGACTGATTTGATATTTGGATTAACAGTATCTCCATGTTATTTAGATATTTGCACAAGAGATAAACATTGTATATTCTATTTTAGATAGCCCGTAATCGTAGCCTATTGGACAACTCAGATGTCTATATTCTAGACATGGGACTACGACTACTTCAATGGAATGGAAAAGGAAGCAATAAGGATGAAAGGTTTAAGGTCAGATTTCATATATCACTAGCTTTCAATCTGGCTACATCTTGTATTTCTATGAAGTTCAATGAGTTCCATTAAAGAACTGAATATTAAAATTCATTACCATTTTTTTTTTATTTAAAAAAATGAAAACTGGAACAGGATACAATTTTAAGTATGATAAAATTATTTTAAGTTTTTTTTTTTGTTTTTTTTTTACAGCCCACATCTCTGTAGTAAATATGATTCTCAATAATAAAAACATTATTTATATTAATCAGGCACAAAGATATATGCAAGGAATTGTGGAAGAAAGACATGGTAAACCAAAAGCAGAAGTGTTGGATGAAGGAGCAGAAGATGTAATTTTGAAACTTTATAATAGTGACCCCATTTCCAATATCTTTGTTTAAACTATACCGGTATTTAGAAAATTCTGGACACTTTTTGAATATTAAATTTTTGGATATATAATTTTAGAATACATCTCCTTTATGATTTTACTGAAGTATTAAATTATTTTGTTTTAAAACCCAGGGTGACTTTTTACGTCAACTTAATGAGCAGCATGAAGAGGAGCATGACTTTGTTGCAGCCGATAGAACAGTAGAATTGTTTAGGTAAGTGACATCTATTTAGTATTTTCTTGTAAAGCTTTTGTGAAGATGTGAAGCACCAATATTAGTGTTACAGAGAAGACTTTGAAAAAATAAAAATAAAATGTGTACAGTGATATTGACATTCCTTTGCAGTGTAAAGTATTAAGACTTCAAGTTTCCAATAAAGCACTCAACCTCACACCTTTGACATGATCCCTTTTTAGTGGCTTCCAAAAGGGGAAAAGATGCTATTAGTTTTGTATGGAATGTCTATCCGTTCGACCATCCCATTTAGATCTCGTAAACTAGAAAAGATAGTGAAAATCCGACATCATAATATTTAGACCATTCAAAGTTCTGATGCAACAGCTACTTTTTTCTTTTCTGAAAGCAAAAAATCTAATTTTTTAAATCACTTATGCAAGCATTTTTTTTATAAAAAATACACCACTTTTACAACTATTCACTATTAATAGTAACAAACAATGAAGGCTCTTTAGTAGGGGAGATGATAATGTGACACATATATAACACATTTATGCAAAAGGTTTTAGATTTTTTGCCAAAAAATTTTTTTGTATATTTGTATTGCTAAATTAAGTAAGTTCTGTTATTTGAATTTGAACTACTACTTTTACACAAATAAAAATGTTCCCTTTTTTTTTTAAAGAGAAACAATCTATTTAGTATGCATATAAATTGGACATAATTGGACGTGGAATGGATAAAAAATATTGGATTACTCAACAAACACTAAAATCAATAACAATGTATATTGACAAAATAAAAACTATTTCCGACCGCTGGGGCACCACACAAGATCTGTCAACCTTCTTTCTCCATTCTTCTCTGTCATTTGTCTGTGATAGAATTTCATTTTGATGTTCTTTCTGACAATATTGAAACCTGCCTTTTTACCTGCCTGGGTGGACCACACAAACTGTCTTTGTAAACTTGTTATCTTTATTCCTGTGAACATTATAAATTGATGGAGATTTTTCTAGAAACATCTATTTTTTCATACTTGTATTCTTTTAAATGATTTCATGAGAGAAAATATAAAAAAGAAAAAGATTGCTAAGTATGAATCTTCATTAAAAAAAAAAAAAGCAAGATCAGGTTGTTAATTTTTTGCAATAAAAGTTATTATATAATATTTACAGATTATCAGATGCCTCAGGTTCATTAAATTTTTCTAAGGAAAAATCTGGAGTTGTCAGGAGATCTGATTTTGATACAAAGGTACCAGAACATTTTTATTGCCAAGAATTATTTTTTTTTAAAAGTTAAACTAAGATAATAACATGTACATTGGGGATGAAATGGTTGATGTTGTACATATTTTTGAAGGATGTATTTATACTGGATACAAAGTCTGAAGTTTTTGTTTGGATTGGTAAAGAAACAACAGTTTCAGAGAAGAAAAATGCATTATCTTATGCTCATGTAAGTTGTCTTAAGTTTTCAACGAATAATTGACTAGGAGTGTATAATTCAGAAATATAGGATATATATTTTACATTTAATTTTGACAAATCTTAAGAAATAACTTTTTTTGTACCAACATCTATTATAGGTTTTAAAAGCAATTCAATAAATTGTGTATACGGAACTACAATATTAATACAGACTTTTTTTTCCTTGCTTACAGTTATATCTCCAGAAAACAGATCACCCTCTGGTTCCTGTCAGCTGCCTAAGTGAAGGTCGAGTTGTCAAAGCTTTTGAAGCAGCGATCGCAGCCTAACTTATTGGTTCCCAATTCAAACATAATGTTAATAATAAGTTTGAAGAGTCAAGACTAGAAAGTACAAATGAGCAACTTTTCTATAACTTTTTATCTCCTTTTACTCCCATGCTTTGCTTATATTCAAAACAAGAAATATTTTTGTGATTCAGTGCTTTTTGAAACGTTTTTATCAAATACTGTCAATTTCAACTAATCAGACCAGTCACTTATTTGGACTAAATCTTAAAATACAGGATTTGTTTATGTGATCTGGTAGGTTTTTAAGATCATGTTAGTGTCCTGAAGTGATCCAATTAATCAGAATTTATCCTACATAAATATATATAAACTAAAACTCAGCCTATCAAATATTAAGTGTACTGTCACAAAGAGTAATAATACAAAATACTATTAAAACTATCTTTTTTTTTTCATTTTTGATGGACAAGGGAATATCTATAAATTACAATTATTTATTCTATTTTTACTCTTCCATTGTTATCTGTTATAAAATGTTGAGCCTTTACATTAATTTGTCTCATATGGTGTTATAAACTTATTTTTAAAATTCCCTTTATAGAATCTCAGTTACAGCATTTATACAAATTTATCAAAAAATATTTTAATTTATATCACCCTAAATGATCACTTGAAAATGATCTGATTTCAGTCATGTGTTTTGTGTCATAAATATGATTGACAAAGTTTGAATATCAATGTCAAGTTTGTTTAACTTTAGCTTTGATCACTGCCTTACATGTTCATGTCACTTTTTATATATATATATATATATATATTTGTTTTTAATAAACATATCAAAATAATCAGTTAAATTATTGAATTTTTGAAGATTTTTTATGTTGAAAGGAATGTATGCAAAGTGTACTTATTATAGACTAATTCAAAGATGCTCTATCTGCTCATGTAGACCAATCAAAACTGCTACATAAGCTTCAACAGTTACAGACCAATTCAAAGCTTCTATATCTGCTCCTATAGACCAATATTGTAGGCCAATTCAAAACTACTATATAAGCTCCTACAGACCTATTCAAAACTGTTCTATCTGCTCCTCCAGACCAATATTGTAGGCCAATTCAAAACTACTATATAAGCTCCTACAGACCTATTCAAAACTGTTCTATCTGCTCCTCCAGACCAATATTGTAGGCCAATTCAAAACTACTATATAAGCTCCTACAGACCTATTCAAAACTGTTCTATCTGCTCCTCCAGACCAATATTGTTGACTAAAGCCTTAGCTGCTTGATCTACTCCTACACAACATGTTGGTAATGTACATCATGTCAATGAGCTGGAAAGTCCTCTCATTACAAAATGTTCAGAGCATAATATTGTAATATCAAAAGAAATTGATGACTCTCTTGATATATAAGATTTAAGTTGATTAAATAGAGAAATAGATGGATTTCTTGATTTAACATTAACTTGATATGTTCATTTAAATGTAAACAAAAATAAAGAACATCTTACATGTAATCAACAATATCAACCTAAACTATTGTTTATGTTCCAATCCCCATGAAACAAAATCAATAAATAGTTTTATACATCTTTTTTAAGTCCTACAAGTTTCACTTTTTATGAAATAAAACATAACTAGCCGACCCACAGCGCAGCATACGCCATTATTTTGCAAGGCCGGCCTTAGGCCAATGCAACCTATGCGACCCCAGTGGACCAGCGCTAATTCTAGGTGTAAATTATGAAAATAATCCATTCTATAACTTATAACAGAATTTCGCAGCCTCCTGATTTACCAGGAGCTCCTGGAAATCTGAAATTGCAAAATACATGAAAAAGTCATGGAAATCTCTGGAAATTATTAAAATCTTTTGAAAACTCAAAAAAAAAAAATTTCCTAAAATATATAGACAAAAATTTTAATTTTAGGGTGTTATTCAAAATGGAAAACGCCAATCCTATGCGCGATGAAAAAATAACTGTATTATGCAATACCCGTAATTGTGTAATCAGGTAAAAGAAGCTTTTCACGCCTCAAACTAATAAAGAAATACCTAAGGTCAACAATCCTTGTAGATAGATTGAAACATTTGGTAATTCTTGCTATTGAGAGTGATCTATGTAGGAAATACATTTGTTATGATATACTGTATGACTTTGCTACACGCAAGGCTCGTAAAGTAGTTCTGTACGTAGTAAAGAATGAATAAAATGCAAAGACAAATTTAGTTTCTAATACAAACACTTAAATTTCACTTATTATCCGTATCCCTACCAAAACTTGACCCCGCAAAATCCGTTTTGCATAGAGCCCCACAACAGTTGAGTCCGGCCCTGCTTTTTAGTGACGGGTGAATACAGAGTAGATTACTTTTTCTCTTCCCCCACCTCTTTTTTTTGGCCACTAAAACTACGTGGGGTAGAAATAAAAAAGAGTGATCTTTCCATGACTTCTTGGTCACAATGGTTAAGCCCGGCACTGCTATTTTGTGACGGGTGAATACTACTCCCCCCCCTTTTTTTTTTCCGAGGGTAACTCTAGTTCATCCGACTTGCGTGTCCAAACTCTTGAGCCATGAAGAGAATTATTTATATATATATAGATAGATTAAGAAGTTAATACTAACAAATGTAACTTCTTTAAAATTTATAATTTTTTAAATTATTAATTTGTTTGAACTTTAAAGAAATTCATTATTTTGTTCTATTTATTATTTTTAATATTACTTTTGAAGTTGACAAATAAATGATACACAGTAATAAATGATTAAATACATTTTAATTGTCTACTTTTAAATTGAAAACATCAAAGTTCATCTTTAATAATATTTCTAGAATTATATTTTACAGTTCTGTCAGCAATGTCTTTCTGTGCAGTAAGGTAGGCAGGATGGTTCCGAACATGTTGAGTTGCAATATGAATCAGTCTCATGAATTCATTAACGTCAAAAGCAAAGTTGGTAAATTTAGCATGGGCCCTAAGAGTAGGGTGATGTCCCTGAAAAAGAGAGCATATTTGAATTGATTAATCTAATATCCAGTCAAACACTAATATTGATTTTGTTACTCTTTACTTACTGTTATAAACATTGCTTGTTCAAAGTGCACAGAAAGATTAATATCTTTTCAACAGGATTTAAAAAAAATGTAAAATTGAGTTTTGTTGATATACAGAATTTATTGTAAAATCTAGTCTTTTTGTAGAGTTAAATGCGTGTTGTCTTACCATGCGGCATTCAACAATCACTCTTCTTATCTTATAACTTACAGACATTCCATCACTAAGATTATATCTATCAGTACTACCAACTAGATGAAGAAAGACAATGCACTTCATTGAATGATGTGTGTTCTCAAAAATACCCATAGCTTTATTTTCACTATTGTTTTGTTTGATCTGTTTTGTAAACTCATTTAATGACCAGTATATAGTCAGATTTACTACATTTTTGGAAGATATTAAAAAAAAAAAAGAATTAAAGTCTACATTTTTTTTACTGATCCTGGTTAAAACTTTGAAATAGTATTTATCTTTTGAAAAAAAATAAAATCAATCTTCCTCCAATTCCTAATAGAAACCACCTGCAGGATGGTAGCAAAAGACTGTTGTGTTAAGAGCCCTAAACACACACAACACATATAAAAAAAAAAAGTGAACTGTCATAAGACCACTGTTCATGTGTGATAAAGGAGTGAAAGATATAATACTGTGTTGGGTTTTGGTGGTCACATTTTTCAGAGACATGTTTTCCATTTATTATTTTAACAATCCCTGATGGTTACAGACAAATGATGTGATTCCTCAGCAGACAAGAGCAAAATGGTTACAGGTGGGTGTTTCTAGTTATTTACATTTTTTCCCTAATACTGAACTCATAAGATAAAATCTAAGCATTCCTTTCAGACTTGGTGATCTATGAAGCAAATGATATAAAAGTCATCTGTTTCTGTGGCCCACGGTTAATGACATAATTAACTATTGCTACAGGCTTTTTAAGCACCAATATTTTTTTTAAGGAAATCAATACATAGTATTTATGCTTCTTCCTTTAACGAAGGTATATAGTGCACATTATCAATCCAGACATAAGAAAAAAAAAAGATGGCTGAAATTTTTTTTTAGCTTCAACTCATTCCTCCTCCTCCACCTGAGTGAACTGCAAGGGATAGCAAGCATGGAAACCAGAAAACTATACTATTTAATTGTAGGAGGTGTGATGTACACAAATGAACAAAGGTTCTACATATCCCCTTGCAATCTACTGTACATGAACATTACAACAATACACAGTAGCTCAAGTGGAAAAAAAACTATTTTACAGCTAAGGAAATGTTCATAGCAAACCATTTTATGTTTACCTCATCTTCTTGAGTCATTTTAGATTTATTCTCCCATGTCATGTACTTTATACCTCTAAGTCTAGCCAAATCATAATAGCAGCCTGGATCTTCACAGTTATAACTGGAACATAACATTGGAAGCTCTAAGTTAATAAAACAATAGAAGCTGTTTCAATGGCCAAAGAATTCATACAATAGTCATAAAAATATGACAATGAGTTGAAATATTGTTCAAAGCTTTTTTTTAAAGCTATTATTAATTTAGCAAAAATAATTTCATGATTAAATAATTAACTTGAAAGTTATACAGAAATACATTCAAGGATGATGCTCCTGTGAAAAATTGCATTAAAAAATAGGAATTATTATGGCTACTTATACTGCGTTGTATCCAATCTATGCCACACTTTAATTTCTAGGTTTGAAGATAAAAAAAAAAGATGCATGTCTAAGCTATAGCTGTTCCATAACATTTCACACAGACACAATGTTAAGGGGTGAGGGAGCAGGACATGTTAGCACAAGCTAATTGTTTCATTCTCCACATCCTTCCTTGTGTAAATATGCCTACCAATAGCCACATGATAATCCTGTTATATGCCTACCAATAACAACAAGATAATCCTGTTATATGCCTACCAGTAGCCAAAAGATAATCCTGTTATATGCCTACTACAAGATAATCCTGTTATATGCCTACCAATAGCCACAAGATATTCATGTTATATGCCTACCAATAGCCACAAGATATTCATGTTATATGCCTACCAATAGCCACAAGATATTCATGTTATATGCCTACCAATAGCCACAAGATATTCATGTTATATGCCTACCAATAGCCACAAGATATTCATGTTATATGCCTACCAATAGCCACAAGATAATCCTGTTATCTACACCATGATATGAAGGACTAGGATGTGGAAAAAAGAAGAGAGTGTCCTACACCACAAAATTCAAGTGGCATGGGATATTGCTGGTTGAAGAGGAAAACTACAGAAAAGCAGTTGTGACATTAGGTTTTGACAAGTCCTGTATCAGTTGGTTGAGGAAACACAAGGCAACCGTATTCCAATGTTTTTAAACACACGCCAAACAAGTTAGTTGTTGCGGCGCATCAATTAATTTACGAGTTTTTGGTTTCAGCCGTAATTGTTAGCCACACCCAAATTTTAAAAAAAGCCCCCAAATTTCAGGCCCTTTAAAAATGCAAAAGGGGGTAGCTTAGATTCAATAGAATACAGTGTTTATATGCATGAAAAACAAAAATATTTACAGCATTTAAAAAAAAAAAAAAAAAAAAAGTAATGAAGCATACAATGTTATAATTCAATAAAATAAGATTAACTACAAAGGATAAAAAAAAGTTCAAATTATACTTTATTTAGGCATATATTGGTTGTGCTGATGTCACTACTTGTTTGTCATCATAAAATATTTAAATACAATCTAATATAATTCAGTCAAACTATCACTGATGTGTATATGTACATTTTTAGCATTAAAAATTAATATTTGCTGACATCAACTGTCGACATTAAACATCTGACATTAAATATTTTCAATTTAACTTTTTCTGACATCAAGTATTGATTAGTCTGTAAGATAACGTTAAGACTTACATTTCTATCACAACAGCCCAGTCTGGTTGAAATAATAAATGTGTCAGACCCGCTCCATGGATGCCTATAAATATATCAGTGTTGTGAGAGATTGCTAGCTGTTCCTCAAAGGGCATATTTCTGGACATTAAAGAAAAGAAATAGTTCATCAAAACATGGGATAATGACTGTAATAACACATTTTGGGGCTTTGACAACAAAAAATTGTTAGCAAGTTAAAGATCATGACATGATATATTTTGGGGCTTTGACAAAAAAATTGTTAGCAATATAAAGACCATGACATGATACATTTTGGGGCTTTGACAAAAAAATGTTAGCAAGATAAAGACCAACTGTACAACTGACTGTTGGATAAGCTGATTTTTAGATACAATCCAAGTAATGTGAACAATAATATTTTTATTTAGAATAGAATAGAAAATAGAATATGTAGACTTTTCTTAGCTTTATTGACAGATTTTTTAAAATGATCCTTTCATTTTCTCTCTCTATATATAATTCTCATCTTGGCACAACAGTTTGGACACAAAGACGTAAAGGAAAAATCACTCTTTTATTTCTATAAGTCGGACTAGAATTACCCCACGTAACTTTAGCGGCGGTAAAAAAAGGGGGAGGGGGAGAACAAGTAGTATTCACCCGTCACTAAATAACAGGGCCAGACTAAACCATTGTGACCAAGAAGTCATGGAAAGATCAATCTTTTATTTCTGCAAGTCGGACTAGAGTTACCCCAAGTAAAATAAAAAAAGGGGGGGGGGGAGAACAAGTAATCTACTCTGTATTCACCCGTCACTAAATAGCAGGGCCGGACTTAACCATTGTGGGACCCTATGCGAAGCAGATTTTGCTGGGCCAGTTTGGGTAGGGATAAGGATAATAGGCCCTAAGTGAAAATTAAGAGTTTGAATTAGAAAATAAATTTGTCTGTGCATTTTATTCATTCTTTACTATGTACAGCCTTTACGAGCCTTGTGTGTAGCAAAGTCATACAGTATATTTTAGTATATCATAAAAATTCTATTTCCTACATAGATCACGCTCAATAGCAAGAATTACCAAATGTTTCAATCTATCTATGAGAATTGTTGACCTCAACTAAATCTTCATTAGTTTGAGGAGCGAGAAGCTTCTTTCACCAAATTCCACAATTATGGGTATTGCATAATGCGGTTTTTTTGTTTTTTTAATCACCCGCAGGATTGGCGTATTCCTTTTGAATGACACCCCAAAATTAAAATTTTTGTCTATATATTTCAAGAGATTTGTATGATTTTCAAAAGATTTTAATAATTTCCGGATATTTCCAGGAACTCCTGGTAAATCAGGAGGCTGCGGGAAATCTGTTATAAGTTATAAAATGGTTTAATTTAATAATTTACACCTAGAATTAGCACCGGTCCAATGAAAGTGCGGGGCCTACTGTGGTTGCATAGGTAGCAGTTGTCTAAGGTGGCCCTGCAAAATAGCGGCGTATGCTACACCGTGGGTTAACTAGTATGGATTATTATGGATTTTTATATTTACTAAATTATAATAGGCCTACTATTTTCAAATATGATTTGTAGAATAAAAAAAATATTTGATTATTAAAAATTTAAATTGCACTTAGCATAGGGTATAAAAACATGGGTCTGCAGAGGTAATTTAGTATTAAGAAATCCTGTTTTTATTTCTTTTTTTTTTCACTCATTTATATTTAATGTATAAATAACTTTCTAAATAAGATATTTTTTTACTTTGCATGACACAGAACTAGTCATTCTATAGAATAACTAGTCATTCTATTGAATAACTTGTCATTCTATATGATACATAGGCATTCTATAAAATGTCTGCATTATGCACTTTGCCAGTAATATATACAGAAACAAATTATTTTTAAAACAATGTGTTTATGCTCAGTTCTATCTTGATACTAAAACATGCTTCTGAAACTCTTGTTTTCATCAAGTTAAAATAAACTCATTGACTATTTTTAATTTGACCAAAGCATGGATTTTTGTTAAAACTTGATTCTTATTTTTTTTTTTTCAAATTCTGTTAACATTAATAATTGTTTCTTATTACTATTTCTTTGAGTACAATTTAGGTGTTAGTTACCTATTCTGAGGGTATAACTGACCATCTATTTTTTCATTTGTCTTCACTATTGTAAACTGAACAAAATATACTGAGCTCAAAATCACATTATCTCTTTGTACCATGCTATAGGCCATCATCATATCCATATATATAACTTTTGAAAATGTAATCAAATGGATTTTAACAAAATATAATTCTAATATTTACCTATTAAAATCAACAACAGTTACTTCATATTCCCCACCTGTTTTCAATGCAGACCATAACTATTGAAAAATAAATTAAATTAAATAATTTATACTATTTATATAACCTTTGTTTTATTTTATTGCAAAAAAGGGCTTATGAAATCTAATATACAAACTGAAGCATTTTAAAACAATTCAATTTTCAGTTGAGCTCCAGGGAAATGAATTCACTAAAGTAGTGGTGCCAAACTAGTTTTGGTCTGAGTCCATTTATTTCTCTAACTAATGTCACAGGCCACATTGTTGAAAAAAACAATGCTGCTTCCAATAGAACACTCTACATTTTCATTCTGCCTGTGGGCAGAACATTTTAGGGGCCTGATAACAATATATGATGGACTCGATAGGTCCGCAGGCTGTTGTTTTTTTCACCATACTTGTTTGGCACCAATTTAGTCCTTTTTTTTATTTAAATAAACAACATAAATTCTAAATTTTTACTTAAATTTTTATCTTTAAAAAGCTAATAGTTAATTAAAAGATAGTCTGGATTAAAAATGGCTTTTAGTATTAAATAAATACAAGTTTTATCACTTAAAATCAAATAAAATGTCATGCTCTCTGAAAATAAAATTATATCCTTGAATTCAAATACATATGTGACAAAACTGTCCCTTCCACTCTCAAAAAAGAAAAACTGAATTTCTGTGAGAGAAAATACTTAAGAAACCAGCATAAACATTTTTTTACCATACAGTGTTGCCCAACTCAATATATGTATGCATGTATATCTATGTTGCCCAACTCAACATATGTATGCATGTATATCTATGTTGCCCAACTCAACATATGTATGCATGTATATCTATGTTGCCCAACTCAACATATGTATGCATGTATATCTATGTTGCCCAACTCAACATATGTATGTATGTGTATCTATGTATTGTTAAGCTCATTCTATTCTGTATCACCTGCCATACAATATTGCATGTTGCACACCATTCAAGTGTAACTTTTGTTGTTTTAAGTGTACTGTACAAAAAATTATTTAAAAAAAAAAAAAAATATACACAACCTCAACTTGGTTTAAAATATTTCTGTATTGAGTATTTCGAACTAGGAATGTGACACGAATCTGTTCTCTCTGTAAAGAAATTTAAAAGAAAGTCTTCAGTAAATATGCAAGTGAATAAGATTTCTTTAGAAAAAGCACAATCACACAAAACAAATATCACTTTCACAGTGATGCTTAAATACTGAGTTGTTGCATTCTTTGGCATACTTTCATCCCCCATAAGGGATTTGTGCCCTGCCCAACGTCAGAACATAAGAAGTCCCTCTATACTGAAAATTTCATGTCATACTATTAGAAGAAAATACTGCTAAATAAGCCCCTAAAAAATTACTAACTTTTACACATAATTTCATTAATTATATTTTGTGTAGTTTATTTTAAGATTTATAATATGTACAACTAAGAATATTTTTTTTACTTTTTATTAGCAAAAAAAAAAAATAAAATATATATATATTTTAGAAAAGTATGGTGGCAGTCCTTATTGTTGGTTGTGCTGGAAGGAACAAATAACCTTGGTAAATCTTTTTTGGCAAGCTAAGGATGACAACATTTAGTTTATTCATCATACAGCAAGACATCTGGCAGTAAATAACTTTGAGATAGCTGGAGACTTTGTACAATGACAAAGAAGCCTTGTACATTTGACACCCAAAGAAAAGCTATTGCCAAAAAGAGAAATTACTTAAATAGACTACCAGAGATAACTTTGTGAGATAAAATATATAGTTGAGTCTAACCACGCACTCTTCCTTAATCTTTGAACTCAAATCACAGATTAATTTTTAATACATTTTTGTAAAAATAAATGAACTACTGAGTTGAGCTTCTCTAAGTTGATGTATAAATAAGTAAAAAAATAATAATGAAAACAAAATTCTCCAAAAGATGTTAAAAATGTCCATTGAAATAAACACTATAAAGTTTTTAAAAAGCTCAAAACAAGAAGGAAAATAATAATGAACATAAATGCTGTTTAAAACTTTAGTACACTTACAAAAGTTCAATTTTTTCGTTTACATAAAATGCTATGATGATGCAAGGAATACTTCAAGAATCTGCAAAACTGACAGACTGTGGGCAAACAAAATAATTTTCAGACTGAAATCTAATTTTTCATTTACTTTCTTTAAAATTCAAAAAAAATTTTTTATTAAGAAAGATAATAACAAGGGTCCACTCTGTCAAAACTACCAGATGTTTAAATAAAAAAACAACCTCCCAATAGTCTGTCAAAACTACCAGATGTTTAAAAAAAAAATCCCAACGATCTGTCAAAACTACCAAATGTTTAAATTAAAAAAAAAAAAAAAACTCCCAATGGTCTGTCTGTCAAAACTACCATATGTTTAAGACTAAGACTAAGGCTAAGACTGCTTTATTGATCCTTACAGAAATTGTGATTACAAGGACTCTTTTCTCATATAAAGACAACACAACAGAAAAATACACATAAATACAACAGACACAACATAAAGAGTTCATTCAGCGACTACACACAGGTATGTTGCTGCTTTGCATGTTCCCTGATCAATGAGTGGCGGTGATAGAGTCTGACCAAGTGAGATACGAACGAGCTTTTGTACCGCTCCATTCTTGTTTTGATTGACAGCAGTCGCCCACTTCGCGACGACCTGACATAGTTCTGATGGAGCGGATGGCCGTTGTCTTCCAAGATTTTTTCGATTTTTCTTAGGCACTTTTGTTCAAAAAGTTCCTTTAAATGTGGTAATGTTGTGAGTGTAATTTTTGATGCTTTTTTAATGATGTTTTCTAGACGTCGCAAAAGTTTAGATGAGGCGCCAACAAGTTATTCCGTATATTAGCAGATTTTGCATAGTCGCGCCATAAAATGTCTCAAGGATCATCTTGTTTAGTTTAAAGCTATTGAGTTTGTATAGAAAAAAGAGTTGCTGGGCTGTTTTCTTTGTCAGAGTTCCAAGGTGGTCTTCCCATGAAAGCTTGTTGTTGATGATAACGCCTAGATATTTATAGGCCTTTACTTATTCTATAGATGTAGTGTTTATTTGCAGAACACATATAGTTTGTTTATTCTTTCTAAAATCTATTATAAGTTCTTTAGTTTTTGTGACATTCAGTTCTAGAAAGTTGTCGGTGCACCAGTTTGTTAAACTCTTCTATCGAGCTTCGATACTGAGTTTCGTCTCCTGAAATAAGACCGACTATGGCAGTATCATCAGCGAATTTAATGAGTTTAACTTTAATTTAGAAAAATAAACAACCTCCCAACGGTGTGTCAAAAAAAAACAACATGGTGACGTAGTGTACTAGATGAAGCTGAGAGGACATGAAAGGGCTGGGAAGCCATTAAAAAACTTGCAAGCTTGTGGTGTGTAGCATGTTTTTACTGAGGCCCTATGTTCCATAAAGGAAAAATGATGAATAGTCAGTCAAAACTACCAGATATTTAAATAAAAAAAAAATAACCTCCCAATGGTCAGCCAAAGCTACAAGACCTTTAATAAAAAAAAAATTACCAATGGTCCAGTCTGTAAAATGTTGAGTCTGTGGAGAATATGCTCACTGAAAGTCTTCACTAAACTGCTACCATGGCAACCAGGGATCTAAATAGAAAATGTTTTCTTTTAGCAAGACAGATTATTGTGAATATCTAAATTAAGAAAACAGAATAATGTAAAATACTTGAAGCACTATTTACCAAAGGCATATTGTAGTACAGACCAAATCTCATTCTGGCCAGCAAGGGAAACACAGCATCCTTGATACACACCTTGGAAAGAGTTAGTCCAGAGAAGGTTATTGTAGAAGTCACTAGTTAACAATGTCAACACAATCAAGACTACACTTCACACTTCCAATACAAGAATTACATTGGAACTTTGTATTTACTTAAATCTCACATTTTTTCCATCTAAATCTTTTAAAGCAATAATTGGGTGATCTGTGAAGGCTTTCCATGTAATCTTAAAGAAATCTCCATAGGGCATTGGACTCTGAAATACAGTGACATACATGGAATAATTTACTTCAGAACTATTATGTGTCCATTGATTTATAAGAAGTTAATGTTTGTGTAAAGTCTTTTAAGACACACACCAAACTAAAGAAAAAAACAGTTTGATAGGCTCTATCATTTTGTTTCAATCAAAAGGTTTAGGTGACATTAATGTAATGTGCTAAGTAATGTATAACATAATTATATTCTCTTTTGAAGTAACAACTGTAATCTATAAGATAAGATGTCTAAGTAATGTATAAGATGTCTAGGTAGTGTGTGAGACACCTAGGTAAAGTATAAGATAGGCAACATATGAGATGTCTATCCTAGTAATGTTTAAATGAGATCTCTAAGTAATGAACATCCTGTTCTTTTAAGTACTGCACATGGTGCCTAAGTAATGTATGTGATGTCTACATAGTGCCTAAGTAATGTATGTGATGTCTACATAGTGCCTAAGTAATGTGTGTGATGTCTACATGGTGCCTAAGTAATGTATGTGATGTCTACATGGTGCCTAAGTAATGTATGTGATGTCTACATAGTGCCTAAGTAATGTATGTGATGTCTACATAGTGCCTAAGTAATGTGTGTGATGTCTACATAGTGCCTAAGTAATGTATGTGATGTCTACATGGTGCCTAAGTAATGTATGTGATGTCTACATGGTGCCTAAGTAATGTATATGATGTCTACATGGTGCCTAAGTAATGTATGTGATGTCTACATGGTGCCTAAGTAATGTATGTGATGTCTACATAGTGCCTAAGTAATGTATGTGATGTCTACATAGTGCCTAAGTAATGTATGTGATGTCTACATGGTGCCTAAGTAATGTATGTGATGTCTACATGGTGCCTAAGTAATGTATGTGATGTCTACATGGTGCCTAAGTAATGTATGTGATGTCTACATGGTGCCTAAGTAATGTATGTGATGTCTACATAGTGCCTAAGTAATGTATGTGATGTCTACATGGTGCCTAAGTAATGTATGTGATGTCTACATGGTGCATAAGTAATGTATGTGATGTCTACATGGTGCCTAAGTAATGTATGTGATGTCTACATGGTGCCTAAGTAATGTATGTGATGTCTACATGGTGCCTAAGTAATGTATGTGATGTCTACATGGTGCCTAAGTAATGTATGTGATGTCTACATGGTGCCTAAGTAATGTATGTGATGTCTACATGGTGCCTAAGTAATGTATGTGATGTCTACATGGTGCCTAAGTAATGTATGTGATGTCTACATGGTGCCTTAGTAATGTATGTGATGTCTACATGGTGCCTAAGTAATGTATGTGATGTCTACATGGTGCCTAAGTAATGTATGTGATGTCTACATGGTGCATAAGTAATGTATGTGATGTCTACATGGTGCCTAAGTAATGTATGTGATGTCTACATAGTGCCTAAGTAATGTATGTGATGTCTACATAGTGCCTAAGTAATGTATGTGATGTCTACATAGTGCCTAAGTAATGTATGTGATGTCTACATAGTGCCTAAGTAATGTATGTGATGTCTACATGGTGCCTAAGTAATGTATGTGATGTCTACATGGTGCCTAAGTAATGTATGTGATGTCTACATGCCAACTTACTGTATCCCACATGATTATATTGACATCTGTACTAAAAGAATTATTAAGGTGCTGTGATGCATAGAGATTGATGAAGTCACAAAAATGATGATACATATTCACTCCTGCACAACATACAAATTAGGAAAAGAATATAATATAATATAATTTACAGTATATCTCACTAGAAGAAACAGAAAGATATATTTTCATTTTATGTCACATGTTTTTTTCTATTAATTTCAAATGTATTCATGTATATAGTTCATATAAAATGTCTATTGAATTATTATTTTCGTCTTTTTGAATTCTAATTCTGTTCCATTTTTTTACTTTGGTTATTACTTCAAAGAGCCTCTTATAATTGGGAAATTAAAAGTAACAAATTTAATAACTAAGAATTTTGCTGTGTAGCTCATTAGCTTGTTAAAATGTCACATTAATATGATTTTGTGTTGACTTCAGATTTTAAAATGTTGTCAAATATGAAATGATACAAAATGAACGATTTTTTAAAGTAAACTTATATTTTTGTTAACAATAAGCATTATTAGATAAGGCTCATGTGTGCATTATAAGTCTTTCATCTGTCACATGACATACTCTTTTATTGATGTCATCCTTCCCTTTTATGTGAGTCCTCCTATAACAGGTTTAGTGTCGTTATTAAGTATTTTGTTTTAGTGACATCAGTGATCATCAAAAAGCCATCTTTTATTTTCATTAAGTTACATTCTGTGTATGATATTAGCAGCTCAGGCAACTATTTCTGACATTGTACAAAAACAGTACTCTTTTTTTTTGGCGAGAAATAGTTTTCAGTTTTGAGGTTATATATATACACACATATATATATGAAGCAGTCTTTGAGCTCAAAGATTAATGAGAAATGCAGTATCTTCCATGGCTATGTAGCCCGAGCTATGACCTTTATATTTTGCCACAAACAGCACAGGCATAACCATTGTCCACCGGTGGTCGATTTACCTCTGCTTGGTAGACATATATTTTGGGGCTGAGTAGGTTTTATTGGGTGACTTCTGGAACAAGACTTCTGTTTTCCCGAGGTTTATAGATAAACCGAAAGAGGCGGTATGGGACAGTAGACGTCAAAGATTGAACACATAGCTGTCTGAGCGAAACCTGATGTAGATGCCTTCGTGCAACCGCTGCTTCATTTGACCCAGCGTACGCCAAAGAAGATAGCAAATAGAGTAGGAGCAAGTACACAGCCCTGCTTCACGCATTTTCTATTGAGAAGTGATCAGACAGGTCACCATTGTGTCTAATCTGGCCTATTTGTCCCACATGAAACTGCTTGAGAATGGATAAAAATTTAGGTGGGCATCCAGGCCTTGTCAAAATCCTCCTTAAGTCATTGCAACTGAAGTACATTACTATTAAAAGGTAGAAAATAACACTTTTTAAAAAAGTTATTAACTAGTACTGTAGATGAAGAAAGGAAAAAGAAATTCTGTGAAATGATTATCCCAATGTGATTCCATCAAATTTTTAAAAACTAACTGTAAAATCTTACCAGCATCAAGTTTAATTAAATATGTTGGCTTGTCCAAAATTAGGTCACAATGTTTCGAGTCAAGAGGATAAAACTCTAGAGATGTGTAGTGTTCTAGTTCAGCATACCTAATCACAAACAATAAAAATAGGTCACTAAGTTAGGAGTTAAAAGGACAAATGTCATTGGATGTATCATATACAAAAGTTCAGAAGACATAAACAATGAACAAAAACCTTTGAAATGGACACTGGAAATTAATTTTGATTAAAGTCAAGATTAAGTGAGGACTTAATTCATTTGTTAAAATCTTGTGTTTTGGTTTCTTTGATTGCATGTCACTCCATAAAATATATATATGCAATGAGTGCAAGATAATTTTTGCTCATTTTTTTCTTTAATTCTTTCACATAAAGTTTTTTCTAAATTGTAAATGCGCAAAGTTATGATTAATGTAACTATATGAAACAAAAAAGTATTTACCAAGACTGCAATGGACTTTTATGTTCGCCCTGTGACTTTAAAATGTTGACATCTAATTGACAGTGACCTCCTACTTGACCTGGTTTAATAATATCTTCACGATAGCGGTTCCTGATTACAAAATATTTGAGATGAAGAGTTTTAATATGAATTACTAAGTGCAACATGTTTCTTGACAAATAGAACAATTATATAAGATAGATTTATAATATTTACTAATATTTACTAAACATCTGAATGCTTCTGTAGGCTTCAAATTGTGTTTGGGGTATGGGGTACAAGAAGAAAAATAAAGGGAAAAAAATGCTTACATTGATTGCATTCGCCTAACAGCAAACAATAATTTCAACAAATTGTTTTAAAACAGAAAGGAATGTTTTAGATGTCTAATTTTTTTTCCTGATTATTTTTGGAATATCTGCATATCCCTCTTACCGATCATTGCCAGATAGTATGTTGGCAGAGGAGAAGTTAAAATAAATATTTTTGGCTTGGCAATATCTTAGATACTTGACACATTGAAGACTTGAGTCATTCTAGAACAAATAATACACATAATATGTAAATTGTTTATCTTTGGTTTTGAGCAAAATACAACAACAAAAGGTTAATATTTTAAAATTTTAATGTTTAGAACAAAACAATTTCAAATTTAAACTTAGATCTAAATGTTTTTTTTAAATTTTTTTTGAAAAATTCAATTAAATGAACAACCTCATCAACTGGCTTGCATAGTGTTGTCATTTCCTGGAGTCTTTCTGAGATCATGCCAAAGTCTGCTGTTATCCAGAATTTATTAAACTGTTCTTCTTTTGTTTTTGTCCTAAAGAAAACAAAACATCAATAGTATCACAATATAGGGTGAGAAAGAATGGTGTCACAGAGAAGGATCATAGTGAATGTAGGGTTACCAGATGTCTGGCAACTCTTTTCTGTGGTCCTGAATGAACAAGTTTTTTTATGCATTAAAAAAGTGATCGCAGTAACATTCACCAAGATACCCCCTTCTCCCCCCCCCCCTTTTTTTTTTCCCCATCTGGTCCAGACAAGTGATAGGATCAAAGCGCATTAAAAAAGCTATAAGCATCAAACTGTACTAAATAAAAACAAATGTTAAAAATATTTCTAAATACACAGATTTATTATTGTTAGTCTAGATCTATAAAAAATTTAATAACAAATAATAACAAACTGATACAATTACACTTACTATAAGCTTTTTTTTTAAAGTATTGTTATACCTTTGCAATGCACACCACCATCCAAGATAGTGCAGAAAGAAGGTGCGCACTATCTGTGACTAAACAAGTCGGATGTTGACATGAGAGAGAGAAACGATTTCCGCCCAAGTCTAGAGCCAATATGGAGAAGCTGTGCTCAAGGCAGATGCCCCTTTGTGTTTGTCATGTCTCCGTGTAAATAAACGTCTATGTCGTCCCGAGACATGACGTTAAACTGCGCTCCTCTTTCCTTAGCACTTTTGGAGCTCGAAAGTGCCCTACTTCTTTTCTATCATTGTGTCTGCCTCCTCTTTTCCTAAGTCTGCCTTCATTGATCATCACACTGTCTCCTTATCTTTAAAATCTCACTACGTCCAAGACCAGTCCGTTTGCCGTGGACTGCGACGGATAAGGGGGGATAAAGAGATCCTGGTGTTTGAGTGGTGGCTATCTGAGGATAAACCACGACAACACAATACTTTGGCTCCAAGTTCCCCTAGACCTGAGGCCCAGATGGCCCGCTCTGGGTCAACCGGCTGGTCATGCCGAGCTACCAGCATAGGTCGTCGACCTATGCTGGAGGGCGGTGGCTGGAGGGTCAATCAGGGAGCTGCTGTATCAGACACATGTCCAATGCAGCAGCTGACTGAGTATAGCACCTGTGTAGCCCTGGCAGGCTCATTCTGGACATCCGAATGGCCCGTCCCCTTGTTGCACTCGGTGGCGGGTGGGGAGCACAGGTGCGGAACTAACAAGAATATATATGGATAAAAAAACAACCAATAAACTACTTGCCCCAGATTTAAGCCTGGGCAAGAGACGCCGTATTGAGGCAAAAAAAAGGAGGCCACAAAAAGCTGTACTACCTGGCCATCATTTTTGGTGGTCAGGTGCACAGAGGAGGGTAAAAGCCTGACAAAGCTGAGCCCTTTTCTTATCTATAAGGGACTCAAGTCAGTAGTGGGAGAGCCCAAGACTGTGCTAAGCTACACAAGTCAATGGAACTTCTTGTAGAAGTAGATAGCAAGACACACTCTGATGGGCTTTTAAGATGCAGAAGACTCTGTGATCCCCAAGTGGAAATCATGCCACACAAGAGTCTGAACACCAGCAGAGGTGTAATCAGCTCTAGGGACCTACTGGAATGTTCCGAGAAGGAAATAGTGGAGGGCATTGAAGGAGTCACCCATGCCCGGCGCATTACCAGGCGCAGGGATGGTGAGGAGGTCAAAACCGCCACTATTATCCTCACATTCGGAACTAGGACACCGCCAGAGTATGTGAAGGCAGGATACCTATGAGTTCCAGTGAGGCCCTACATACCTAACCCCATGAGTTGCTTCAAGTGCCAGGGTTATGGACACGGCGCGGCAGTCTGCAAGAGGAACATTTTGTGTTCCAGATGTGCTGGAGAGGGTCATGAGGACAAGGGCTGCACAGCCCTGTTCAAATGCCCAAACTGTCACGCTGGCCACTCAGCCTACTCCAAGGACTGCCCTGTGTGGAAACAGGAGGTTGCTGTACAGGCGTACAAGGCAAGAAATGGATGTACCTTCAGCCAGGCGAAATCGGCTGTATTGGCCCTACCCAAGGGCCAATTTGACTTGACAAATACCTACGCCCAGGCTGTTGCTAAGATATGAAGATCCATAGCCACACAGACGGACACAATGACCCCACCACCCCCCCTCCTCCTCCAACCCAGAAGAAAACACCGCCAAAGTACACACCTCCAAAGAAACAAGAAAGCCCTGTTGTCATGCTAAAGAACAGGTTCTCTGTGCTCGCTGATGAGAGCATGGAGACTGAGCAGCATGTCAAAACCAACACTCCGGGAGAACCCGGAGACATCATGTCTGACACAGGTTCTTCTCAGAGAACCCAGCCAGACACCCAACCTCTACCGAATTAGAGGTTGACCAGCTCCCTAAGGGGAAAAATCAAAGCGGAGAGGATGCCCGAGGTGAGAGAGGAGGAAATAACCTCCATTCTAACCAGAGGGATCTCCCCTCTCCAGAGAGAAAGACTTCCCGCAAAAGGGGGTTGTCCTCCTCTTCATCCAAACCCAAGAATAAAAATACCAAGGTCACTGGAATAAAGGGAAACCCCTCCGGGGCCTCCCAAGGCCAAATAGCTCCAAGTAGGTCATTTAGAATAAGCCATGGATTCCAGAATTGTACAGTGGAATTGTAGAGGCCTCAAGGCCAATTATGAGGAAATGCAGCTACTGATGGACTCTGAGACTCCTGTAGCTCTCTGCTTACATGAAACATTTCTGAAAGATAGCATCAGTTTCCGAAGCTACAGTGCTTACAGCAAAAATGTTGAGGATGCAGAGAGAGCATCAGGTGGAGTCTGTATCCTTGTGAAGGACAGCATCCCCCATGAGAGGGTAGAACTACAGACCACACTACAGGCCGTAGCAGCTAGGATAACCCTTCACAAGGTTATCACTTGCTGCAGCCTGTATCTACCACCAGGCGCTCCATTAAACCGAACAGACATGGAGGACCTATGCAAACAACTCCCCCGGCCTTATATAATCCTTGGGGATTTCAATGCCCATAATACCATGTGGGGATCCAACAATACCGACACAAGAGGTCGTAAGCTGGAGGATATCTTCCTCCAACATGATTTATGCATACTTAATGATGCATCACCGACCTACTTGCACTCAGGAACTGGATCTTTCACATGCATTGACCTCATCGTATGCGTCCCTGGACGACTTTAAATGGTCAGTTAGCAATGATCTACGGGGAAGTGATCACTTCCCAATCATCATTACTAACAATCTTCCCTTAATTGGGACGACCTCAGCGGTGGAAACTGAATAAGGCCGATTGGGAACAATTCCAAAAAAAGATGCTCGGAGGATATCACAGAAAATATCCTCGATGAACAGAACCCAGCTGATACCTTTGCTAGCAAGCTACTAGGTATAGCCAGGAAAGTTGTACCCCTAACCTCCGCAAATCCAAAACGGCCTAGCAAACCATTGTTTGATACAGCTTGCAAAAGTGCTATTGGCGATAGGAAAAAACGACTGGCTGCATTTATAAAGAATCTTTCCCAGGAAAACCTAAAGCTATTCAGGATAGCTAGAGCAAAGACTAGACAAACCATACGGTCAGCCAAAAGGAATTCCTGGAGAAGTTTTGTCGGCAGTCTGGATGCCAAAACTTCTGCTAGAGCGGTTTGTAAGGCAGTAAGGCGAATCAAAGGGAAAGAATCAAATGCAATAGGGCATCTGAAAAACCAAGGACGAACTGTCACGTCCCCCAGAGAAATAGCTGACTGCCTTGCATCCTCAATAGCAGAAAAATCATCCACTGCACACTACACGCCAGAGTTCCAAAAAGTCAAAAGCAGGGAGGAAAGACACCCCATTGATTTCAGGTCAGAGAACAATGAAGACTACAACAAACCGTTCTCGCTTGAGGAACTGAGGGAATCGCTGGACAAGTCACATGACACAGCTCCTGGAGAAGATGAAATCCATTACCAGTTCCTCAAGCACCTTCCCGAACCCTCATTGGCAGTCCTGCTAGGGGTCTATAAGTGTGTGTGGCAAACAGGCGCTTTCCCAAACAGCTGGAGGAAAGCCACAGTTATACCGATTCCTAAACCGGGAAGAGACGGCTCTGACCCAGCTAACTATCGACCAATAGCACTAACAAGCTGCATCTGGAAAGAATGATTAACAATAGGCTGGTCTGGTACCTGGAGAGGAATATAGTGATCTCCAACTACCAGTGCGGATTGCGGCAGGGGCGGACAACAACTGACCACCTGGTAAGGCTGGAAGCTTATATTAGAAATGCATTACCCAGAAGAGAACATCTAGTAGCTGTATTCTTCGATATAGAAAAGGCCTATGACACAACCTGGAAACATGGCATTCTACGTGACCCGGAGCTTATGGGGCTTAAGGGACACCTTCCCCGTTTTGTGGGGGAATTCCTGAAAGATCGAAAATTTCAGGTTCGAGTGGGCAACTCCGCTTCTGACACTCATGACCAGGAAATGGGTGTACCCCAGGGCAGCATTCTATCAGTCACCATGTTCAACATTAAAATAAATGCTCTGTCCCCTGGCATAGAGTGCTCTTTGTATGTTGATGACTTTGTCATTTTTACTTATGGGAAAAACATGAACACCTTAGAAAGAAAATTACAGTTATGTTTAAACAAAATTCAGGGTTGGGCAAACGATAATGGTTTTAAATTTTCGGACTCCAAAACAGTTAGTATGCATTTTAGTAATTTAAGGGGACTCCACCCAGACCCTGAACTATTTATACACAAAAAGAAGATCCCTGTCGTGAAAACTACAAAATTTTTAGGCCTCACCTTAGATTCCAAATTTAATTTTCTCCCCCACATTAAGGAACTTAAGAAGAAATGCCAAAAGTCATTAAACATACTAAGAGTACTCAGCCATATGGACTGGGGAGCTGACAGAGATACCTTGCTGCTGCTTTATCGGAGTCTAATTCGATCCAAGCTAGACTACGGATCCATAATATATGGAGCAGCAAGGCAGTCTTATCTAAAAAATACTGGAACCAATACAAAATGCTGCCCTGCGTCTCTGTCTCGGCACATCACCTATCCCAAGTCTCCATGTGGAGGCTGGAGAACTCCCCATGGATATAAGAATGAAAAAGCTTGCAATGCAGTATATATCCTAAAATCCAACCCCACGAACCCTGCTTTCGACTCCATATTTAACCCCACAGAGGTAGAATTATACTATCGAAGGCTTAACGTCATACAGCCGTTGGGTCTTCGAATGAGAGAACCCATCCAAAACTTAACCCCACCCATTGACCAAATCTCTAAAATAGAAACCCATCAGAATCCTCCTTGGCTAATGAATAAACCCAAATTAAATGTATAGCTCCTTAATTTCAAAAAAGAAAATACAGACCCAAGCATATTACAAGTCCACTTTAGGGAACTGCAGGAGAGCTACGGAGATTGTGGCACCATCTACACAGACGGATCCAAAATGGATGGAAAGGTCGTGTGTGCCTGCTCCTTTCGGAACAAAACAATCTCCCGTAGACTCCCCGATGGCTGCTCCATCTTTACGGCCGAATTGCATGCAATATCGCTTGCACTTATAGCCGTTAAGGCATCAGAAAGGAGGAAATTTATCATCTGCTCCGACTCCAAATCTGCATTGCAAGCTTTGGGGCGGATGAAGACTGACATCCCATTGGTACATAAGAGCCTGAAGCTGTTGGACCAAATAACAGCCGACCATAGGGATGTCACCTTCATCTGGGTCCCCTCCCATGTTGGCATTGAGGGAAACGAAGCCGCAGAAAGAAAAGCAAAGAGAGCCCTAAATCGTGCGGTGTCAGGAACCCAAATTCCCTGCTCGGACCTGAGACAAAGTATTGCCTCTGCCACCTATCGAGAGTGGCAGAACCTATGGGAGGCTGAGACTCACAATAAACTCAGGCAGATTGTGGCGGATGTCAGGTGGCGGCCCACATCTAAGGGTCTGACAAGGCGTGGTAGCACGACCATGTCCAGACTTAGGATTGGCCACACCTACATCACGCACTCTTTTGTGCTGAAGAGAGACGAGCCCCCATTGTGAGTACTGTGACTCTAGCCTAACCGTGGAACATATCCTCGTTGATTGCCCCAGATACCAGGATGTCAGAGAGGAATATTTTAGAGCCACTAACTTAAAAACACTATTCGATAATGTCGACCCTGGGAAGGTACTGGGCTTTATCCGGGAAGTGGGGTTGTCTATGAAGATCTGATTTATGAATTTGTGAACATGTACTATTTACATTAGATTTTTACCAAATTATTAAATTTTTACTACCTTTACTATTTTAACTGTGAATAGACCTTGTTTTTAATGATTTAACTGTATAAAATTTAGCCCTTGGTATGTAGAGAGAGAGAGAGCAGTCCTTAAGGGAATGCAGGCACGACATGGCCTAAAATTGTGCCGATGTGCCAAAAACCAAAACCAAACCAAAACGTCTATGTCTCGTTGAGTTGCCTCCCTTCAGTTATTACATTGGTCTCAGAAGTGGGATTATAGGCGACTCAACGAGAGGATTCTAGCACAATGGCATCTTTGAAACAACTAGACCGACTCTTAGTTAAAGAGCTAAGGCAGGAACTTCGTTACAGACGCCTGAAGCTTGGTGGTAGCAAGGAGGTGCTTACAGCTCATCTCCGGCAAGCCCTAATTGATGAAGACGAAGATCCGGAGACCTACCTATTTGAAATTGAACCGGAGATTTATGAGCTTATTAGCAAGATAAATGAAGGTATTGATGCAATGTGTGAACAAATTAACAGTATGGGGAACAAGGTAGATAAAATGGTGTCTCAAATGAAAGAAGGAGTAGACTCGTTGGTAAAGGAGCAGTTGCCTGTAGACTCGTTGGTAAAGAAGTTGCGTGGTCAAGATTGTGGCTGCACAAACAGTGGTGACGGAGACGCTGGGGATTGGAGCGCCGTTTGTGTCTGTGTTGTGGGCAAGTCTTGTGGTTGTGACTTTCAAGACGAGAAACGTGACAATGATTACTGTGATGATCTCAACGAGATGTACCAAAATCGAAGGGAAAGAGACAAATGAAGAAACTGAAGACTGTTACGTGCCTGAAGCGTTTGTTCCTGTTGTACCTGTTACCAGTACATTAACTGAAGTCTGTTATGTGCCTGAAGCGTTTGTTCCTGTTGTACCTGTTACCAGTACATTAACTGAAGTCTGTTATGTGCCTGAAGCGTTTGTTCCTGTTGTACCTGTTACCAGTACATTAACTGAAGTCTGTTATGTGCCTGAAGCGTTTGTTCCTGTTGTACCTGTTACCAGTACATTAACTGAAGTCTGTTATGTGCCTGAAGCGTTTGTTCCTGTTGTACCTGTTACCAGTACCTTATGAACTAGACAGATCAAGACAACGTTGTGTCTGAACCTGAAGAGACCTATCTTCTGGACGTAAGACTGTTGTCTGAGGATGACTGCGGTGCATTGGACTTTGTTTGCAACGTGGCTGCATGTGAACCTGCAGCTCCGTTGAGAGGCGTCTGTCGGGAAGGTCTGCTGAGACAGCGTGTCAGATCAACGGCTGTGCTGAAGAAAACAGTGCTCGACACTATCTCTTTGTGTGTCAAACGGCCACGTCATCGTCGCAACAACAGTCTGATCAACTGGAGAAAGAGAAAGCGGCACTGTGGCTCACACCGATCGACATCCACCTGAACTATCAAACCTCAGCTGCAGTGTTTCTTTTCGGGACGAAAAGTGCTAAGACGGGGCAATGTTGTGACTTTGCCATGCACACCACCATCCAAGATAGTGCGAAAAGAAGGTGCGCACTATCTGTGACTAAACAAGTCGGATGTTTACACGAGAGAAAGAAACGATTTCCGCCCAAGTCTAGAGCCAATATGGAGATGCTGTGCTCAAGGCAGATGTCCCTTTGTGTTTGTCATGTCTCCGTGTAAATAAACGTCTATGTCTCGTTGAGTTGCCTCCCTTCGGTTATTACAGTATTTTTCTTTTTTTTCTTGTTTACATTATTATTGTTAACTCTTTTATTGATTGATAAAGTTGAACAGCATTTATTTATTAACAGTTAGGCCCCATCACTAACTAATCTGTGTAACATGTGATGGCGTGTGTGTAAGAGGCCACCAACTGTAAATGGAGTGTGAGTAATATTTTAGCTGTTAGTTAGTTTATAGTGGGAATCAGAGGCATTGTAGGTCAATATTTATTGGTTTTAATTAATTTTCATTAATAGTAAATTATATTTATTAAGTACACCCTTTTTATAGCTTAAACCTTAGATGGTGCAGAAGCGTATATTAAATTCTAGTCTGTAGGCCTATTATTGACCTACAGTTATACAGAGTATTAGGAAAACCAACTCTAGAAAAAAAATTCATCCACACCCGCCCTACCCAAAAATATAACAAAATGGCATGGCTAGTCAACCATTTAGATCTACCCTTACACTAGCTAAAAGGTTAAAATTTGTTTTTGCAATTTTTTTTCTTTAATTACTAGATCTAGATCAATTTCTTTGGCGAGATTTTAAACTGTACTGTAGGTTTTAAACTTTAATGTAAAGTTTTCTGTTATATAACTAGTCAATAGAATTAAAAATTTAGATTTTAAGGTTTTAATGCAAGGAAAAATATATATATATCTAAACACACACATATTTTATTTTATAATGCAAGAACATCATCTTTATTACAGAATACATTATGAAAAAAGATTTCTACAATGCTAAAAGAATTTGATCAAATCGTAGCCTGCAGTTAGATCTAGACCAAACAGACAAAACATTTAGGAAAAGTTGTCAAAGTTCAACTCTTATTTTTAGTTTAAACTGAGTTCCACTTTCATTGTTTGTATTTAGTTTTGTTCCCATCACTAATATAACATAGACTGGCAGTTTATGTAACAAAAGGTAATGCTAGTAGAGGTTTTTCCTGTACTCCACACCCCTTACTGACATTTATCTCCAAGTAAGCAAACTCAGTTTCCTCATAAGATATGACCTCTTCAAAGTGTCAGCATGTTGTCTCAATATGTTTCCCTGTCTATCTATAAACTCAATGTGATGGACTAAAGAGGGGATAGACCGGCAACGCTAGATAGGAAGTTACAATAGTGTACTTTTTGCTATCCAGCCAAATATCCTGCAGTGATATTCGGTCAAAGACGAATATGACCGGATAGTGGAAATTGGCTGGATATTCAGCCAGAGGTAAGGTTCGGTGTGACTCTTGCCACAAAGCAGGGTCACAGTGAATAAAATCACAGAACATGGTTACAGTAAATGTTAAAATGTTTGTTCTGAGGTCAAACATTGATTGTATTTTGATTCATTTGCAGAAGGTAGCTGTTCAAGTGAGCAGGGGCATCAACTCAGGGAATCTTAAACTATTTCACAGAGTTACAGCCCATCTCAAGATGACAATTAAAAAAAATGACAAATAGAATTAGACAAATTAGTAAACAATGATGACAATCAAGAACATAAAGAATGGATATAAAATGCACTTACCAACGTTCACTGTCCCCTGGGCAGTTTAAGTGACTGATATGTATTGATGAGTTGCAAAATGGCTCGTATCCCCAACATTTCGTTTCATTTATACAGTCCTGAAGTTATTGAAGAAATATGGTTTTGTTAACTATTCCCATTTGCAACAGCAACTAATCCAATAACTTATAACTATTAAGAAAAAAAAAGGAAAATATAATTCAATAAAACAAATAAAATACATTAAAAGATCATTAACATAATAAAATTGGCTAAACGGCTCTACTGTAAAACAGTAACTTGAAAAAGTGCTGACCCATCAAAATAGCGCTGACAAAATATCGCAAAATTTCCAGACAAAATAGCGCTGACTTATATATGATGTGTATAAAAGTACCATATTATTAGTAATTTAATGTCCTGGGCATCATTTTTGTTGATGTCTCTATCTTTTTCAATATAATAGATCTGAAATTATGCCATATTTGCAGAGAACGAGAGTACTTTAAATTTTATATCATTCCCCTTTTTCACCTCTGATTAAAATGCATAACTTGCTAAAGATGGGATTTTGAAATGTGGTGACCCGACAAAATAGGATAGGAAATACGAAACCGCAGAGTGACTCCAAGATTTCCAATAGTATTATAAGACTAAGACTAAGACTGCTTTATTGATCCTTACGGAAATTTGTTGTGATTACAAAGACTCGTTTTTCATATAAAGACAACACAACAGAAAAATACACATAAATACAACAGACAACATAAAGAGTTCATTCAGCGACCACACAGGTATCTTGGTGCATTTCATGTTCCCTGATCAATGAGTGGCGGTGATAGAGTCTGACCGAGTGAGGTACGAACGAGTTTATGTACCGCTCCGTTCTTGTTTTGATTGACAGCAGTCGCCCACTTCGCGACGACCTGGCGTAGTTCTGATGGAGCGGAGGGCCGTTGTCTTCCAAGATTTTTTCGATTTTTCTTAGGCGCGTTTGTTCAAAAAGTTCCTTTAAATGTGGTAATGTTGTGAGTGTAATTTTTGATGCTTTTTTAATTATGTTTTCTAGACGTTGCAACAGTTTAGATGAGGCGTTGCCTTGCCAACAACTTATTCCGTATGTTAGCAGATTTTGTACAGTCGCGCCGTAAAATGTCTCAAGGATCTTCTTGTTTAATTTAAAACTGTTGAGTTTGTATAGAAAAAAGAGTCGCTGGGCTGTTTTCTTTGTCAGAGTTCCAAGATGGTCTTCCCATGAAAGCTTGTTGTTGATGATAACGCCTAGATATTTATATGCCTTTACTTGTTCTATAGATGTAGTGTTTATTTGCAGTTCACGTATAGTTTGTTTTTTCTTTCTAAAATCTATTATAAGTTCTTTAGTTTTTGTTACATTCAGTTCTAGAAAGTTGTCGGTGCACCAGTTTGTAAACTCTTCTATCGAGCTTCGATACTGAGTTTCGTCTCCTGAAATAAGACCGACTATGGCAGTATCATCAGCGAATTTAATGAGTTTAACTGAGTCATAGATGCTTCTTATGTCATTAGTGTAAAGAGTGTATAGTACAGGAGAAAGTACACAACCTTGTGGAGCACCCGTACATAGTACTCGAGTTGACGATTTGGTGTTGTTGACTTTAACATACTGGGGCCGTTGGGTTAAAAAGTTTAGAACCCATGCTTGCAAGTAAGGGCTTACATTTAAGTTACTCAGTTTGTTTATCATTAGATGTGGCTGTATGATATTGAAAGCCGAGGAGAAATCTACGAAGAGGACTCGTGCATATGTTTTGGGTATATCGAGATGCTTATAAAGCTGGTCCAAAAGCAATAGAATGGCATCCTCAGTTCCTCTAGCTGCTTTGTATGCAAATTGTATGGAATGTTAGAGATCGTGTGGAGGACAATCTACCATGAACAAACAATTCAGTGGAGAGATGGCACCATGCATTTCAACTGTCTATTGATGGTCATCACCCTAATGTGTACAAGTTAATCTCTCACTTTTTCAGAGAACAGGAGAACACTGAAAACAAGATTCTGAGGTACAATGCTGGAGAACAAAGTAAAGCGGCAAGACAAAGTACCTCCAACAGACGACTTGAAGCTATATTGCCAATGTACGGAAACAAACAAGTGATGGAATCTCTATGTGAAAGTTTGTATGTGTGTGTGTGTAAATTTGACAAGTATCTTTGCATGTTTTCTAAGTACACTTTTATAATGTAAATAAATGCTATATTTTGAAATTATTCATTTTACCTTATTATGATTTTTGCTTATTTATGTTTTAAGATATCTAAAGTGTCTCATGCAAAATGACTGAAAAATTATGATAACTTTAAAACAAAAAAAAAAAATATTGGCTCTATTAATATTTTACGATATCTAAAATACTTTCAAAATGAATAAAATATATTTTTTTCTTTGCTATTTTGTCCGCGCTATTTTGTTGGGATGCCTGAAAAAGCACATTGTAAATAAATAGAAAAAAAGACAGATTCAGATTTTTTAAAAACTATAGAGAAAAACAGAGCTAAATAGAAGATCAATAAGTCCAAAAAGCCTAAAGTAATATAAATAAAAAAAAAAAAAAAAAAAGATTCACTTACTTTGTAAGGGCAAGATATATCTTCTGCACACATGGTTTTCAACTGAGGGTTAGTGTTAAAATGATATGAAATGTGTTTTCTTGGCAACTTAAGCCAAGTCCATTCATAAGCAATAGTTATGTTTATACATACTGTCATCACAATGAAACCAAGTCTCACCATCTAAAGAAATGTTGAAGTAAAACTTATTTGAATAATAGATTGGCAAGACAGTGATGACATTGTTAAAAAGCATAAATTCTTACATATTACTAGTAATATATATGAAGTTTAAAATAAAAAAATAGAAAAAAAATATTGTTTAGTACTTGAGCTATTTTACATATAAATCTGAAATTTCTTTGTCTCATTTGTAAATCTCTGGCATTGTTAATATCCAAACTTTAAGTTGTTCTTGCATGCTGGAATCTGCAGAGAAGTGAAGCTTTGATATAATTTTTCATTATTATCAATATTGTACAGAGTGACCAAAAAAGTAGGTTTATTACACTACCAAGTTTTTTAACAGTATTGGTTAGAAAGATAGGGCAGCATCAAATGGCCACCATATTCACCAGACCCGACACCTATGGATTTCTTTTTTTTGGGGTATTAGAAGAAACCCAAATCAATAAATGACTGAAAAGATTACATTCATCTTGCATCCACAGAAATTGATGAAGATGGGAATTGGTACTGCACTGTGTGTCAGAGTGACCTGGAGAGATTTGAACAATGCTACAATGTTGAAGGAGGATATTTTGAGCATCTAAGAGATTCAATTGTTGATGTTTATGTGAACAGGTCTACAGAACATATTTCCCCCTGTTCTAGTGTCGAATTTTCAAATGAATAGACTATGTGATAACTGTAAACCTACTTTTGGGCCACCATGTATACAGATCTATATAAGAAGGGGAAGCAACAATTTTAACATTTCAATAAGTGCTGATCTTTTTTTTTTAATCAAAATCTTTAGTTTTTTTGTTGTTTTTCATACTTCCCACAACCCCCCAAATATCTTTATTATTATTTTTTCTATTACTTCCTTCTAAGAATTTTAAACTTATATTATACAGTCTTACTGTAAAAAAAGGTTAATTATTAACAATCAGAATCAAACAAGAGTCAGACATTAGCTCTGGAGGCTTTTAAATTAAAAATAAATTAATTAAATAAATACAAAGATGTAGATTTATTTTTTTTACAATTATTTTGAGAAATTTTGAAATGAAACCGAAAAAATGTTTTGTGCAAAAATCTTTCAGCAATGTGCCCCCCCCCTCCCTTAACACTTGAACTTCTAAGAAATAGTTTAATATGTATTAAATAAATGCTAGGTCGGGGTTAATCAACTGTTACCAATTCCCAATGCTACATCTACTTTCAACATGATCTATGATATCTATGTCTCTACTAAATCTATGACAAGTCATGGGATGAAGAGTTTTCCTGGCTGAAGAAGCAGGAAGACTTGTTATTTCTGTACAAATTAATATCTGGGAGATTAATAATAAATTTAAAGTCACCTGCAGTGAAGTAAGTAGGAGTTTAATAGTCTAGATCTAGATCTACTAAATTTAGTCAATCTAGATTCTAGATCTACTAGATCTAGACTATATATTCTTGAACTCTAGATCTAGAATTCATAATCATAATAATTCAGTAAATTTTTTTAGACATAGAATAATAAAAAAGATTATGATTATTTATTATAGTTATAGACCCGTTATAGTATTATTATTATAGATTAGTCTATTAGTATTAGTATTACTAGTTACTAGATCCTCTAGTGAAAGTAGATCTATTTATTAGTGTTAATAATTAATATTCTATTCAAAATTGAAATTGGTTTAGATCTTCATCTACATAATGACAATAAATAATGATAATCTCAATAAATCTGTATTGACTAGATCTAGATTTCTAGATAGTTAAGATAGATCTTGGTAATTTTAAATTTAATTTACAGATTAGGGTAATTTCCGCAGAATATTTAATAATAATAATAATAATCTTTATTGTCCGTAAGGAAATTCGTCTTACAATTTTTGCATTACACCAAACAAAACATCATAACTAAATATGTAAAAAAACAAAATGAACATTCACACCAGACTCACTCATAATTTACATGTGAAAAGTTCATATCAGATAGTTTGCTTGTATTAAATGATTAGATTGCCAGGGGAACAAAAGAGTTTTTGTGTCTGTTTGTCTTTGTTATCGGTGTCTTGTATACTCTTTTGTGATGGTAAAATCACAAAATCTTGATTCAAAGGGTGATTTTTATTTCTAGAATCTTTTTAGCTTTTTATGGATGTTTGTCTCAAACAGCTGCCCAAATGGGGTAAAAAACTTATTTTTTTGAAAATGACTTTAACAGCAGCATTAACAGCAGGATTCTATAAATATTTTTAAAGTTCAGATTGCCATACCAGGCTGTGATATTTAAAACTTAAAATATTTCAGATGTGAGCATGATAAAACACAGCCAAGGCCTTTAATTTCCACTCACATTAAACGAGGACAGTTTTCTCAGTAATTGTAATTTTTGCTGCCCTTTTTTGCTGATATAATCAGTATTTGCAGTAAAATTTAGTTTATTGTCTAAGATAGTAGGCCTACCAAGCTATTTAAAAGTTTGCACTAATTCAATAGTCTTTCCAGCTACAGAAACAATATTATTTTTCTTCTTTTCCCTACGAAAATAAATTATCATTTCTTTGGGTTTTTTTTACATTTAATAATAAAAAATTATCTTTACAGTAGGTACTTTGATAAAAAATTCAAATTTATTGAATCTAAATGAAATAAAGTTTGATAGATTATCTTTTTGAATTCAGTTCAGTGATACCTCATTTATGCTTCTAAGCTAATTAGAACATAAGTTATAATCATTTTATTGTCGGAAAATTCGTCTAGTAAAAAAAAAAAAATTTTGTGACTGAAAGAAGAAATTTATACACTAAAAATACTATAAATAATAACTTTTCAACGCAAGATAACATTTATAATGAAACTTTCAACAAATATGCACAAATTATGTTCTGATAATCATTAAATTTTTTACCAGCCATGTCTATTAACACTTTTAGTTTTAAGCCATTAATGTGGGGGTAGGTGTTGAAAAACGATAGAAACAGAATACATTTTCGCACATACATTTTTTTAACTTTTAAACCAATTGAGATATTTGATTGAAAATTTTAACACAAATGCATGATGTGTTATTTATTTAAAATATATAATCCTGAGATAGAAGTTAAAACAAATTTTTTATATCATAGATAAATGTGGGATGGCATGTTGAAAAATGAAAAAAAAAATTGTTGCCGCTTAAAGTGGTCACAACTTTATAAATAACCAATAGAGATATTTAAATGAAATTTTCAACATAAAAGCATGATTATGTGTTATGTATTTATTCTACAGAATCCTGAATAAGAAGTAAAAAAAATAATTTCATACATAAATTTGGAATGAGGTCGAAAAATAACAAAAAATATGTTCACACAAAGTCACCAAAAAGTCAAAGTGGTCATAACTTTTTAACCAATAAAGAAATATTATATTTTAATGAAAATTTCAACAGAAATGAATGATTATGATCATTATGTGTTATTTATTTCATAGATACTTATTTTAAATTTGGAAATGTATTTTTAAAAAATATAGAGAGAGTAGTTTATTTAATCCAGACATTACATGAATTCAGATACTCTCTGTTTGTGTGGTCATTAAATCTTTTTTTTGATATTTGATATGAAACTAGCATGCCTTAGAATGTGCTTGTTCATTTTCCAATGAATCTGACCCAATTTCCTTCCATTTAGTTGTCTTTTAAAAAAAAAAAAAAATTCCCTTTCAGACCTTGTGGTCTTTAGGGCAGATGAAATAAAGGTCATGTCATCTGTTTCTGTGGCCTACGGTTTACCAGGGTGTCATGTGGCCAGCACTACGACCAACAGCCTTTACTTTTCTCCAGATAACCTTAGGTACCCATTAGAGCTGGGTGGACTCAGAGGCGCCCGAATATCCTGAAGTTAAAAATCCCAGTCTTCAAGCGCTTTACCGCTCAGCCACCGCGCCTCCAGTTGTCTTTTTATGTAAGAAAAAAGAATTTCAAATGTCTAAGTCAGGTTGTTGATTTTTCCTATGTTACCAAGATGACTTTACCTCTACCTCTTAAGATTTTCTTAACAAAATTTTTTTCAAACAGCCAGTTTTGGACATCAATGTTAATGATCTTAAATATTATGTATTTGTTTTTTTGTTGTTTTTTTTTATAGAGAATAAATGGGCAAATGTTTGTAGTGAGCTTGGTACATTGAATGAAGTTAAATGCCTAGACGCCCTAGATCTAGAGTAATCTAGACTTAAAGTAGACCTACTAGATACTAGATAGATCTAGATTTATATAGAGAGAATATACTAATATAGTCACATAGTTGACATAGTGGATTCAGCTATTTACTAATTTAGGCAAGAATGGCTATCCTAACCTGTACTAGTAACTATAGACTAGTATATACTATGTTAGTATGTAACTATACTACAAAAGATCATCTGTATTAGAAATTTATTATAAACAAAAAACACAAACATTCAACACATGGTACATGTCATTGTCACATCTGATCTATTGCTAATCAATACTAATCATGAAATACAGATTCTATGATGATAGATAATGATGATCTACTATCTATACAATACTACACTAGTGTCACTAGTCCTAGTACTACTAACTAGAGTCTAGTCTAGATCTACTTTTAACTTTAACTTTAAACTACTAGTACACTAGTGTGTCACTAGTAGTAGTAGTAGTAGACTAGAGTCTAAATCTGTCAGAATCTAGGTCTATCTAAAATCTATCTTTCTTTCTAAATTCGACTCATGAAGTCATGATCATGTCATGTCATGGCATCATGGTGATCTACTGCTACTCATCTACTCAGAGACAGAGTCTACTGTGACTCTCTCTGAGTTCTGAGTCTGAGTAGTCTGAGTACTCTAACTCTACTCATCTGACAGCTAATTCTAATCTAATGATCTATGACTATGATAATCTATCAAATCATCTTATGATCTACTATTCAAATTCAGTGTACATTTTTTTTCAATGGTCTCTTTATTAGATCTAGACCTAGACAGCCTAGAATAGATTCTATAGATTACTCTCAAAATTTTAGTAGTAGTAGTAGATCTACATCGACTTACACTTTTACTTTCGATTTTGTGTTACTATTTTTGTTTTCAGAAGACTTCCGGCCAATGTAAAATTGCGCATTTTCAAATCTCGCAAGAATTTGTGAGAACAGGACATTTTGGCCTATCAAATGCCTAACTTCTCCTGCGTCTCTCTAAATCTTGGGTCACAACCTCTGACCTTTATTTACAGACTACGAGGACACAACATATTTTGACAAAAAAAACTATTGTATTTTATTACACATTTAGTCTTGGGTAAGTTTATTATCTAACCGTTTGTATCAATTTTAGCATTAAATCGCTTCAATTGGTATTTTTACGGTAACGGCATGTTTTATAAATAATAGTCTTGCTGGGTTCAAGAGAGCCGCCATTCCAAGTCTCATCATCTCTTGCTCGCGCGTATAAATTTTCTAACGGATTGTTAATAAATGTTTTAAGTTTTCGCTTATTAGATGTACCAAACGCTTTCCACCTTTTCTTTTCTGTTTTTTAATGTTTAATTGAATCTTTCAACCGATAAATTAGCGCCTTTATGCCGGCTGAAAAGGCAGGAAGTGTTGCTATTTTGGCAAATCAAGCCGAGGCCATTCGTAAACATAACCCCCGCCTCATTCGCCACATGGGTTTAAGTGCGTGACCTTTGAATGTTTGTATTTATAAATTAGGTTTAAAAGCAACACTTAATTTTTGTTATTTCATATGTTTCGACTGTTTCAATACCACTCTGACACAATTAATTAATTTAAATTTTAGCAGGTATTATTCAACTACAATTGTAGATGTATTTGAACCTCTCCCGATATTATCGATCTCCTTCAACCTTTGTCCTTTAGCTCACGGTCAGCAAAATAGATCTAGGTCGCTAGCATATTTTATGCAAATTTATCGGTCACTGAACTGTTGCGCTTTTCAAAAGAGTTTTTAAAGAAGATTTTTAAAAAATTAAAGTTCTCCTGTTGTATGAAAACAAATAAATACATAGAGATTGATATCTTAAACCAGTTAAATACTTCAGCTTCTTTAAAAAAAAATAATTTTATAATATTTATATCGGTAGAAATTGGCCTAAATCTATAACTGTATATCTATCTATTCTATCTAATCTCTAACTAGTTTTACTAGATCTATACCTTTTGTTTTTATATCTGGATCCTAGTCCTAGGTTAGGTCTTACATTAGAATAGGTAGTCCACTACAAAATCCTTTACCAATAAATGTGTAATAGAATGAAAGAGGATGAAATATGATTTCCAACAACACCAAACTATTATGCTAGCATTATGATATTAGTTCAAAAATAATTGATATTGTCAAATATTGTATGTTTGTCCAAAGTGCCCTGACATCCTGTGACAGAGAAATATTAAAATAAATGGAGCAATTTTATTTTCGAATGTGAATATTGAATACATATATACAAAAGTATTATCAAAATGAACAGTTTCAAAAGAAGAGTTTGAATTTAAAAGTTGTAAAGAAAATTAAAATATTATAATAAACCATGAAAAAGTTTAAGTTTGCTAGGATTGGTCATATAAAGATAGTCTTCCCATTGTCAAGTTTCCAAAAGAAGAAAAATCTTAAGAATTGATCTAGTTATAGAACTCTAGACTAAATCACAAAATGTATAGATCTTCCAATTAGGCTTTAGATTTAGTCCTATTAAAGTATATTATATTTTAAATTTTTTAGATCTACATTTACAGTTAGTGGGTTAGCTACTTAGGTCCCTATGGCTCAACATCCCAAAAGAACAGCCATATACTCTTACAGTCATGGAAACATGTGTTTATTATATTAGCATATAAGTATAAGTGTTTTAAAAAAGTACAGAGTACAGCATTCAATTTTTTAAGTATAATTTACTTCTATTTTTATTTTATTTATTTGGTGGTTTATATTTTGTGGGAGTTCTTAAAGGGTTGTCTCATTTAAAAAATAATAAATATGGTATCATAACAAAGTTGGATCAATTTTGTAGGTCTTTATATATATATGGGTGCTAATTAATTTTTTTTTTCTTGATATTTGAAAATTACCCATTTTCCATATAAAAATATCTCAGAAATTACAGAGATATAAAAATGTTTTTTCAATAGTTTGTTGAACTTTTTTTTTCAAAGATAATCTGTAGGAAATGTCATAAAAATGCCATTTTAAGAAACAACTTATTTTCTTATGACAAGCTTAAATTCATTTCTGTAAAACCTGAACATGAAATGGTTGCTGGTGTCAACCATGTTTTAAGATCACAATGGAATCTGGTGCTAGTACCTAAATTAGAAGAAAAAGATTTATTAAGCAGTTTACATTTTAGTAGGAGAAAGACACACACCCACATGCACACTCTAGCATCAGCCATTGATATGAGCATCAGTCTAACTGTTCATTTCCAAATTGAGTTATTGACATTAAGTTTAGTGTCTTAAGGCCTCTTCAAAGTCTAAGTCCCTACCAAGCAACATTCACACAGGCATACTGTTCTGTAGATTGTTGACTATAAAGAGCAGTATAGTCTTTTTATTTATAAACAATATCTAGCGTAGTATTGGTACATAATCCTTTTGAACCCCTCTCCCCAATTACAAATAAAAAACAGTCTAATTTTTAAAAAAGCTATATATATATATATTCTTTAGTAATAAGAGTGAATTGTCACAAAAGGACTATACTATACTACAGCAAATATCTAATTACTATGGTCTCCTTCAGTCTTGAAACAACTATCCAATGGATAATCTTATAGAAATGAGATGAATGCCTGGGCATTAGCTATGGTCAGAAAAATGTTGCAGTTCTCCCCTCTCCATGTAGCTGATTTAACTAAAGGAATGACAAGTCCCAATAATGGTTTGGAATCAGTGGCGTGCAGGCTCTGCCAGGGTGTAGAACTATGTACTTAAAGCTACCAAAGGCTCCTGATTTTTTTCTCAGGGTTGACTCCTGAAGCCTTTCCATGTTTGGGAATAGAAGCAAGGTAGCAGAAGTTTGAATTCAGAGTTTTCCTTCTCCTAGATGCATAGCCAGCTAAGGCTAATGAGCCCCTCCTGTCCAAAGCTTACTGGTTTAGGTGCCAGTTACTTGCCTATAAAGTGCTTCCAATGGCATGCATCTGAAGTAGATTTTGACAAAAAGTCCAACTTCTGGCCTTTACTTGTAGCTCAGATATTGGGTTCGGGGAACTGTTGTCACAGCCAGGCTAATTACTAGAACCAAATAATCTAAGAAAATGACCTTTACATGGGTAATAAAACATTTTTCACATTTATAATTGTGTGTCTGTTCTCAGGTGAGATCTACAGTCTGTGTTATATGTTGTGTATTTCTAACACTTGTCTCTGGCAACCATGGAGGAGGGAGCCTCTGTGGAAACCAAAAAGGAATTAAACTCAGAAATTGAAGCAGCTGCAGCAGCAGTGATGGATGGTACAGAAATGATTCATGTAATGACTTCAGGATCTGTGACTCTTCCAATAACATTAACACAGGGTGGTCTTATGTCTTTGTCTTCCCCTTCACAGAATGTAAGCAGTCCATTCGGATACTCATGCACTCATATATATATATTATTGCTTTTGAAATTATATTATTACAGTTTAAAATAACATTGTTTATTTTATTTAACTCTGGACAATTAGACTCACCATCTGTACCAGTCTGATACATGCACACATTCATATTAGATAGGTAAAGCAGGTCAGTCTAATTCTCCATAGTGTTGAAACAAAATAAACATAGTTTTATAAGTTCTCGTGCATTTTTTTTTTTCATATTGTAAATGAATATTAATATTGAAGAATTGGTTTCATGTATGTATTGATGTCTATTGAAATAATTTTTTTTCCATTCCAACTATTTGATCTAGATGAGTGATCAGGGAATCACATACTTACTACAGGGTGGCAGCATGTCCAATGGTGGTCAGGTTGTCATGTCTGGATCAGATTTAACTTTGAGACTTAAAGAAGGCAACACTCAAGTTGTTCAAGTGCCCACTGGCTCACTGCAACAGGTGGATTGGGCATCAAAATTAAAAGTAGGCACATAGCATTTGTTCTTTTCTTCACTAGGAGTTTTTGACATCAGACATTTTTACTGCACATTGCAGTTTTAAACAAAAATGACATGCTTTTAACTTGTGATCTAATTGAACTAAATTTGTGTTAGGAACTTCAACATGCTCAGCGCATTGAGCGTTTGCGAGAAGAGCAAAGACAAGTTCAAGATCGTGTGACACAAAAGATGCAGTTTGAACAGAAATATGAACCTTGTGTGGTGTGTGGAGACAGGGCATCAGGTACATTGTCGCACAGAGTGTTGTATAAAAAGAGCTATAAATAAGAATGCCATTTTACTAATGACCTTTTCTTTTTTAGATGATGAAAACATTGACAATGAAATAGTTTATTTTTTGTTTCAGTTTTGTTTTTCTTGTTTTTTCTTTTTGATAATTTGTTTCAAGTCACAGTAATCTATTTCTAAAGTATATGATAGATTTACAGATAAAAGAAAAAAATGTTCATCTGCTGTTTGAATATATATTAATAAATTAAGATTCTTTTTTTATTGTAATACCTTTGACATAAATCTTTTTTATGTTTATTTTGCTTACTTGCAGGTCGACATTATGGTGCAATTAGTTGTGAAGGCTGTAAAGGTTTTTTCAAACGTTCAATCAGGAAACAGTTAGGTTATGCTTGTCGGGGGGCAAGAGATTGTCCGGTGACCAAACTTCATCGTAATCGATGTCAGTATTGTCGACTTCAGAAGTGCCTGGCTGTGGGGATGAGGTCAGAATGTGAGTGATTGAAACATTTTCCTTTAATTTAGTCATTTTATAGAGACAACTTGAAGATAATCTCATAACAAAGTGATCTAGACAAAACTAAATGCATTATGCTCAGGTCATGACATCAGTCTTAAAATAAATGATAAGTTCTATTTGGCTTATTGGAGTTTGGCTTCTGAACTAAGGGATCTTGGACTTGAATGTTGTTGAAGACGGATTTTGAATTTCAGGATTTTTGAGACACCCCTGAGTCCACCCAAATCTAATAGATACCTGACAGTAGGTGTGGAAAGTAAATGTGGTTAGACGTTGTTCTGGCCACATGAAACCCTCTTTAACAGCCATAGAAACAGATGACTTTTACATCATCTGCCCTATAGATTGCAAGGTCTGAAAGGGGTACTTTACTCTTATGTATCAACACTTTCTATCTACATTCAATGATCTTTTTTTCAACAGCTGTACAACAAGAACGTCGTCCAAGTGACCAGAGAGATAAAATACCTGGTACAGTGGCCACATCTACACAGCGTATATATATCAGAAAAGATTTTAACAGTCCATCGGCTGCTATTCCAACTTTCAGTCCTAAGGTATATTGTCATGATTGATTCTTTGTTCTATTCAATTTGGGGAGTTAAACTTCATTTGTAAGAACAGACATTTTAGTGATAATGTAACCAGATTGATCATTTCAACAGCCTTTAGATGATCCCAAGTACGGTAGTCTATTGGCTAACCTTCAAGAACGTGTAGTGCATACAGATCAGGGCATGGTGGTACTGAGCTCTCAGATGTCTCCTAGTTCTACCATTAATACAGGTTAGTTCTCCAAAATAAATTTAGTACAGTGCGTAATAATCACCTGATTATTTAAATAGGAAAGGAGTAGTTTTTCAAGTGACTTTATTATTTGTGGATGTTTATCTTCATATTTCTTGTGCATGGGTATTTTTATCTCACCTTATCCTTCATGTTTTGTAACTTTAATGTTTTTTTGTAACTTGGGTAGATGAGTTTTCACAGTTGGGTTTGATTTCATTTTTATAGTTTTACTTTTGTAGTCATCATTACTTACATAACATACTTACACTCTGCTAATGCTACAAGATATACAATAGACCAACGATAAATAGTTTGGGCAATTTTTATCAAGAACATTTTTTTTCTTTCTAATTCTAAGATTTGCATTGATAAAATTGCATGACATAGACATTGAAAAATACATTTTAAAAAGTTTTTCTATGCAATCAACAACAGACACTTAGACCTTTGATAAATTATGTCCAAATATAAATCTCAGTTCTTAAGAAGAGGCATTATTTGTATCTTTTTAAATATGTCTCAAACCATATTGCCAGGTGAAAATTGTTTATTGAGCTAGCTACATGTTAGAACTATCGTGACTATTTAGTTGTGTTCTCTATAGGCATGTATTACGCACTGAGTTTTTTGTTTTTTTTTCATTGGATTGTGTGCTTCTATGTTTAGATCTGACCACCTTAGCCAATGTTGTCAGCACAGTCAGCAACACTGAAGGTAATTTGCTTACACACTACACATGGGCACTATCCCTAAATGCACCTGTATGTAAACTGATCATTAAACATGTTTTGTTCTAGTGCCTTTATTGGTGCTTGGGGACAGACACATTATTTTCTTGTATGCTATTATCACCCTTTGATGACTCAATCTAAACTTGCTTCTGCCCACCAATATATTATATGAAGAAAATATTTTATTAGATAAGTTTTTGTTATTACCTAAGAAAACAAAAAATAATGTCAGTGAAAATGAAGACTTTGTTATTATTTCCAGTGCTGACAAACTTGGCCATTGAAGGTTTGTAGATAGTTCATTATTCCCATGTAACTTTTCAATGAAAGGTCAGAGCAAGTCCATAGAACGGCATATTTGTTAGCTATTTAATTTTTATCAGCCATATACATACACAAAAGCATGGATTTAGAACCAAACAACCTAATGGCATTATGTTTGCCAAAATGGATTTTATCCTGGACAACCTAGAAATAAGCATTATGATTATGCATGCTAAAGTGAGTTACTTGAAGGAATTACCCCTTATTTTTTTAATGGACTACATCATTATTTCATACATTAAATCCATGAATATATTTTTTTAGAATAGAGAATTTCAAACATACAAATTCATTAATCAATTGCTTTTAAAGAATATTTCAATTTAATACAAAAAAAAAATCTTTTAATTTCTCATAACAAAAGAAACGTTGAATGCATTGCTATCAAAAGACAAAAAAAAATTGTATTTTATTAATTTTCATCTCTTTTAATTGCATGGAATGACTGACTAATTCCTCTCATTGGCATGGAAGTTTCTAATAGACATGATTCACTTTATGATCATTCTAACACAGGTCTCACAGTACTTGTAATTAACATTTATGTCAAACTTTGCTTTTCTTGTGCTAATTTGCTTGATATTATTTCCTGCAGTCAAACTGAGTTATATCAAATCCGGTGTTTGTTTTTTAATTTGGCTTTCTCTTATCCTTCTTGGTGCTGGTGCACAGCAACATTGACCATGGAACCTCCCTCTTATCTCTTGGTGCTGGTGCACAGCAACATTGACCATGGAACCTCCCTCTTATCTCTTGGTGCTGGTGCACAGCACCATTGACCATGGAACCTCCCTCTTATCTCTTGGTCTTTAGTGGGAGGACATTTTGCTAGCCTGAAGAAAATGTCTAGAGCTAGACAAATGTACAGAGCTAGACAAATGTACAGAGCTAGACAAATGTACAGAGCTAGACAAATGTACAGATTGATTGTCTAGAAAATGAAGAGATTTATAATAATGGCCTACTATGTAATAATAACAACCAATTGCCCAGTGGCTAGTGATATAACAAAGTGTTTGACTGTAGTGCTGTTGTCTGTCATGTTTTCTCAAATAAGTGTATTGCCCCTTTTATCCTTTTCCTTAACAGATGATACATAGGTAATGAATCCAAAACAAATCAATATGAAGCATGAATGTTGACTTTTAAATTTTAGATCTTTGGATAGTTTTAAAGTAGTATTTTTTTTTTGTTCTGCTTATCAATTTAAAAAAAAAAAAAGAACTTTTGATTCTTATTGGATCATTGGATTTTTTATTTACATATATTTTTTGCCATATACACTTACAGATGAAAAAAACAGAAGAAATTGATATATTTTACTGTCAAACAAGATGACCCCCATTTCTAACATTAAACTAATAGTGTAATCATTATTATCACAAAAAATATATTCAATGGATTCAATATTATCAAATGACAGAGTTAAATCCCTTTTCTTGTCATATTTTTGTTTTTCTTTCTCTGTTCTTATTTTGGTTTGTGCTTTGCTAAGCTTGGTCTCCCTTGTATTTGGTTTTAGTCTTGCTAACTTTATATTATCAGCTCTGGCAACACTTGCAGATGTAGTGTGTACAGTTAACAACACTGAAGGTAATCAAACTCACATTTCTAGTTTCACTCACTAGATAGCTTCCCTTGGCTTTTAATAGGTGCTTTTTAATGTTATTTGTTGGTTGTTGTTTGAACTCATTCTTTCCCTTGAAAGCTAGAATGTTGTAGTTGTCATAGTCACATAATCATATTCAGAAGTTGTTTTTTTTAACAATATAAACTTGGCCTTTGTTAGTTAAAAATATTATTTCAAAAAATCATTAATGCTGACTGATCATAGCACAGTGATGACTACAATCTTCATCTCAAGGGAAACTCTGCATTTAAATTTGTTTAATTTGATAGGAAATAATTGTGTCTGTCCTCAACGTATCACAAAGTGCCCATGAGCCAGATACATTTTGTTTTTTGTGAAGCTAAATTTGAGCCTGCTAGAGTTTCTCTCCTTCTTAAAGTCAAAATTCAAAAAGTACAATTTCAAAAGCAATCTTTAGCATATTTCTGTATTTGTAGATATATTTCCTGTCATACATAAGGTGAAGAATAAATGTGAATATAATCAAAACAATTTTGTTACCTCCATATTACAGTTTATATTCTATGCTTGCATTGGTCATAAGTTGTATGTTGAGATATGCTTACATCTTTTATACTTAACAATTTAATTATTTTGTTATTTTAAAAATTCCAAATCATTGTTCTGTTTTAATTAGAGTATTAAAGGTAACCATGAATATGACATGTTTAAAAAAAAACATTTAGTGATAAAAGAAATGTATAAAATTTCCCTTTGAGTACCAATCCTATATGATGGTTAGTTGACATGTTTCTGCAGCTAACAATCCCATTGCGGTTAGTTGATATGTTTCTAAAGCTAACAATCTCATAGTGGTTAGTTGACATGTTTCTGCAGCTAACAATGACATGGTGGTTAGTTGACATGTTTCTGCAGCTAACAATCCCATTGCGGTTAGTTGATATGTTTCTAAAGCTAACAATCTCATAGTGGTTAGTTGATATGTTTCTGCAGCTAACAATGACATGGTGGTTAGTTGACATGTTTCTGCAGCTAACAATGACATGGTGGTTAGTTGATATGTTTCTGTAGCTAACAATGACATGGTGGTTAGTTGATATGTTTCTGCAGCTAACAATGACATGATGGTTAGTTGATATGTTTCTGCAGCTAACAATGACATGGTGGTTAGTTGATATGTTTCTGCAGCTAACAATGACATGGTGGTTAGTTGATATGTTTCTGCAGCTAACAATGACATGGTGGTTAGTTGATATGTTTCTGCAGCTAACAATGACATGGTGGTTAGTTGACATGTTTCTGCAGCTAACAATGACATAATGGTTAGTTGATATGTTTCTGCAGCTAACAATGACATGGTGGTTAGTTGATATGTTTCTGCGGCTAACAATGACATGGTGGTTAGTTGATATGTTTCTGCAGCTAACAATGACATGGTGGTTAGTTGACATGTTTCTGCAGCTAACAATGACATGGTGGTTAGTTGATATGTTTCTGCAGCTAACAATGACATGATGGTTAGTTGATATGTTTCTGCAGCTAACAATGACATGGTGGTTAGTTGACATGTTTCTGCAGCTAACAATCCTATGATGGATAGTTGACTTGTTTCTACAGCTAACAATTAACATTGGCATTATGTAGTCAATCAACTTACTTTACTTCCCCATTTAGAGCCCAATATCTATCTGAAGATGTGGGAATCTTCCACTACTGTCTATTGAGTGATGGAGATGAATTAAATTACTGATTTGATATATGTCAATTGAATTGCTGATGATATATCATTATTGGGGAAAAGTTTAAATATTATGAAAAAAAGGGGGAAAATATGTAAACCTAAAATGTATTAGCTATGTCTCTAATTGAAAGATGGGTGAAGCTTTTTTTTTTACTTTTCTAGTTATTTTGTAGTTACTAAAAGCAAAAATTAGATATGTCATTAATTGTCTTGTCACACATTATTCATCTGCATGCTGTGTGAACTTAACAAAGTCATTAAAACACATTGAGTTCTTAGCCAAAAATCAGATAAGCCTGTGTTGTCACATCTTACTCAATCTGTATGTTGTATGAACTTAGCTAAGCCATTGAAAACACATTCTTGAAAACAATTGAAAACAATCTAACTGGTATGAAAGCAGTGTAAAATCTGGTTTAAAATTAACTATTAATATCTGTCCAAAGAGCCTCAAATGGAATGACAGTTCTAAACTTACACAAACAATGAAAATTTGTAAACTCTCAGAAAAAAAAGTGTATATATATATATATATATATATATATGGAACTTTTTTTTAGTCAGTGAGATAAATAATACCAAAACTTGTTACTTTATGTTAGGGTCTTGTTGACACCAACATTTGTCAAACACTTTGCATGCAGATACATACATGTTGTTTAGTGACTATAGATAGTATCAATTAAACTTTAGCATCACTCATTTCTAGAAGGTAATTGTTTTAAAATAGTTTACAAATGCAAAAGCAGAAAGTTTATATTTTATAAAATAGAAAAACTAATTGTCTTGTATTTTGTATATTTGTTATGTCTAGAAAGAAATGAACAGAAATGAGTCTGTATTTTGACTAAATGTTGCATGTGTAAAATAAAATATATTAATACAAACTAAAGCTTGACAAATTTACAAATTGATTGTACAAACTATGTTCTTTGTTGACAGACTTGTCCACACTAGCTAGTGTAGTCACAACTTTAGCCACCATGGGTAAGGAGGAAGTCACTCTTGATGATTTCTCTGCTGCCCCAATGGGTTCTCCTCACAACAATGGTGATGTCAGACACAATACCTTAGAGTCAGCAGCAAGAGCATTTGACAACTTGGCCAAATCAGTTCATAGTCCACAAAGCCATGTGAGTAACGGCTATTTCTCTTATCAGCTCTAACCTAAACAAGGTCTAGTTAAAATGAAACAGAACAAATATAGCAAAATTAGATCTTAATTTGAAAATGTCTGACAGAAAAATGTTTCTTCTTTATTTTGAGAGGACAGTGCTTGAATTAAACATTAGTCAAAGCTTAACTATCAGAAGTCAGGTATAATTTAGTTCTTTAGTCTCGCTGTCTGACACATCTTGACATAGAAAAGTATCAAAATAAGAAAAAAATATCTAGTTTCTTATCAGCGACCTAAATGCACATTCACTTTTTTTCTTTAATGTCATTATTTAGTTAAATCTGGAAATAGAAAGTAAATAAAAATGACCGAAAAATAAAATATCTAATCAATATTATTATCTTATCTTATCATTTACAGACCTTCCTTCAGAGAATAACATAATTTTCTTTTCTGTTCTATGTATTTAGAAAATATCTATGTAATATCATTTGTAAATATGTGGCCTTTTGATTATAATGTCTTGTTATTTAATGAATTACATGTGTTCTCTGTTTATTTTTTTATTATGATTTTCTATAGATTTAGAAACTTTTATGATTACATTTTGATATGTGTGACAACCTGAATCTTCCAATTACAGTATACCTTTCATTTCGTAGACTAACAAAAATGAATAATAAACATAAACCTTAAAATATTTTGAGATACTTTTCCAATTATGTCAAACCTTATTTATACATTAATTAACAGTGCTTGTACTATATTCTCACTATATTACTTTTAAATGTATTCCACACAGACAAACAATATGGCTATTATATTTTCTTATTCCACACAAACAATATGGCTATTATATTTTCTTATTCCACACAGACAATGTGGCATTTATATTTTCTTATTCCAAACAGACAAACAATATGGCTATTATATTTTCTTATTCCACACAAACAATATGGTTATTATATTTTCTTATTCCACACAAACAATATGGTTATTATATTTTCTTATTCCACACAAACAATACAGTTATTATATTTTCTTATTCCACACAAACAATACGGTTATTATATTTTCTTATTCCACACAGACAATGTGGCTATTATATTTTCTTATTCCACACACACAAACAATGTGGCTACTATATTTTCTTATTCTACACACACAAACAATGTGGCTATTATATTTTCTATCTCAGCAGACCACTAGTCTCGCTTGGGGACACGACAATTCATTCACTGACATTTCGTTCACTGACAAATCGTTCACGACTTTTCGTTCATACGACTATTCGCTCACGGACTATTCGCTCACGGACTATTCGCTCACAGACAACTTGTTCACCGACAGTTGGTTCACGACAAATCGTTCACTATCAATTCGTTCACAGACAAATTGTTCACAGACAAATTGTTCACTGGATATTTCCAAAAACAAAAAATTGCTAGAGATCGGGCCTGATCAGAAATTCTTTGTTAATTTTTGTTTGTTTGTTGTTAATATTTTGTTAACGAGGACAGTATGTGATAAAAAATTATACTGAAAAGAAAAAAGAGATCTTACAAGCAAGCTGAAACATTTAAATGGGTCCTCACTTTACTCTAGGTAACATTTTTACTTTCAACATGTAGGCCTTCTTTGACACTCACGTCCGCCATGTAGTCTTGTTCGACCTACCCATATTTGCTTATCTTCTTAATAGCGGTCCAGATGTTTAATTAACATACCCATTTTATTGATATCTTTATTACAAAAACAAATCTTATCTTACATAATACAGACGTTTCTTCAAAAAGAAGATGATTACGTCCTACGCGTCATGCATTCTGCCAAGTCGCTGGTTTTCCTGACTAGCTCAGAGAGATAATTTAGCTTATAAACAATGGTACTAGATTTGGTACAATATATGGTTTCACTGTTCAACTCTGAACGTCACATACTAGATACAGATCTAAGGTTAATACTTATCAATTAAGACATCTCAGAAAAAAAAAACTAATTACATGTACAACACTAGGAAATATTTTGGTTCCCTATCAAAAAATTATAATTTATCGCAATACAACAAAATAAAATTGTTTCAATAAAATTGTTATTGAAGTCCAAGCAATCAAATTAGTCTACCGATGGGTGGTCACATATAGAAACAAGTTAACTAAAATAAAAATAAAATAAAACTTCTTTTTAAACTTGATGGAAAGTACTATACTATAGTGTCTAGTAGATATTTTCAATGTTAACAGATTAAACATGTGTATAGGCCAATAAAGTTTTATTACTTCCAGAGGAGCCAGTCTGTCTAGCACTCAACTAGGTGTTAACTAGAGTAGCCAGATGAATGGGTAGATTCCAGGTAGATGAAAAAAAAAGAGGGGGGTGTAAAGATATATTAAAGGTGAAAGTAAAAATGTTACCTATAGTAAAGTGAGGGCCCATTTACATTTTTCAGCTAGCTTGTAAGATCTCTATTTTATTTTTTTTATTTTAAGTATAATTTTTATCACATACTGTCCTCATTAACAAATATTAACAACAACAACGAAATTAAATAAACTCGGATTAGACCTGATCTCTAGAAATTTTTTGCATTAGGCAATAATAGCTACAAAAGTTTTAATGTAAATAAATTAAACACGCAACGAAAATATATAAAATTAATGCTATGTTACTATCCAGTGAACGATTTGTCTGTGAACAATTTGTCCGTGCCGTGAACGAATAGTCGCGTGAAGCAACTGCCTGTGAACAAGTTGTCTGTGAGCGAATAGTCCGTGAGCAATATGTCACGTGAACGAATTGTCGGGTGAACGAAATGTCTGGTTAACGAAAAGTCGTGAACGAAATGTCGTGGAACCGTCTCGCTTTCAATCTCTTAATTAGCGACCAATATCTTACTTGGATAACTCTGTGTTCACTATAAAAGTAATAATAATTGAGCTATATTTCTTTAAAGAACACCATTATAAAATAAAAATAACTATAGCCAATAGCTTTATGTTACTATCTAGTTATGTTATAAAATGATTGTAAGTTTTACATAAACTCATCAAATAGCACCAACAATGAGGACAGGAATTATTTATTTACATAACATGTACAACACAGTTTAGTTCCCTTGACAAGGGAAATATCTAAAACTAGTGACAACATACATTTATATACATAATGTTATTAGTGCTTGCAAATTGTTATCAAGAGAATTGACAAGGAAAGTTAGGATTCTTGGATTTCCTTGTCCAGCTCATATAGTCGCCACACTTTTTTTTTGGTAAAAATAGTTGTTATTATGCTGCCATATGACACCCATTTTAACATTTTCACCACACAGAAAGAGATTTTTATTTAATCTGGAATTTAGAATACCAACGACAAAGAAACATATCCCTACCTTATTAAATTGTTTTTATAAATCATTTCTGAACATTTACACATTTTTCTTTGTTTTGTATGTATAAATATAGAACTAGATAAAATATAGGATATTTTATTAGCAAATTTAAGGATGAAAGATTGGTTATTGTAAAATATATTATATAATTTAACAGATTTCTTAAAAGCCATCAAAGTGCTGAAATATTATTAAGATTTGATAGCTGATACAAGTCTAAAAGAGATGTTAGTCAATGTGAATGCTTTGCCCCCATTGTTTCTCAAATCAAACATTTGTTGAGGAGAGGGGTTACTGCTCTGCTGATGTCTACATACATCTCTGACATAAATAAACTTAAGGTGTGTATTTATTTGATATTCAGATGGGAGTTCTAGAGCAGTCATCTCTGTCTGAAAATAGTTTTGATCAATCTGCTAATAGTGATGGTGAAAATTCAATGCTCATAGAAACTCAAGGTAATGAACTTTTTTAATAATAAATTGCTGTGAAAATATCTTTAATGCTGTACAGTTATAAGGTCTTGATCATTTTTTACATATCTTCTGTTAACTGACTCCATCTGTGGAGGATTCTTTAACACGTTTTTTCTTCCACTTTCCATTCTCAGATCAAGTTGAAATTTTCCACAATTATTCATAGTCGGTGACAATACATGAATGAATACAAAAAATTAAACAATTATTTAATCAATTTGTGGTAATTAATTAATTATTTTTTAGATAGACAAAAGGCTTTTAAACCATGCAGTAATGAGAAATACATTAGTGATTGTCCGGTTCTTACTCTTAGATAACTTTTTTTTTTTTTTTTTTTACTAATCTTTATTGCAGCCTTGATTCCCACTAAGTTCTTTAATCTAGTTTGTGGTCTTTCTTATTCTCCCCAGGTCCTTTTAATCCAGTTTATGGTCTTTCTTATTCTCCCCAGGCCCTTGAATCTAGTTTGTGGTCTTTCTTATTCTCCCCAGGTCCTTTAATCTAGTTAGTTGTCTTTCTTATTCTCCCCAGGTCCTTTAATCTAGTTTGTGGTCTTGATTATTCTCCCCAGGTCCTTTTAATCTAGTTTGTGGTCTTTCTTATTCTCCCCTGGTCCTTTAATCTAGTTTGTGGTCTTTCTTATTCTCCCCAGGTCCTTTATTAACAGAAGGAAACTTTGCTTTTACTTTAACAACTCCATCTCCGATGCCCACATATTTGAATATTCATTATATCTGTGAAAGTGCTTCACGTCTTCTCTTTCTCTCCATGCATTGGACTCGTTCAGTCACAGCCTTTCAAGAGCTCAAGTAAGTTCATACTTTACAGGCTACTTCTCGAAGCTTAACCTTATTCAACTACACTATGAAGGCAGACAAATTACTAAGTATTTTTGATACTTCTCACCACAGTGCTGACCTCCAGACAGCGTTAGTGAGATCTTGTTGGAGTGAGCTATTCACCTTAGGACTAGCCCAGTGTTCATCTACCATGTGTTTGCCTACTATGTTGGCAGCCATCTTGAACCATCTACAAGCAAGTTTACAACGGGGAGGTAAAGGCACATTTTGTGGATTGTTTGGGCTAGGGTTAACAACAATTAAGTGTTTTAGTTCTGTAGAGTTTAGAATAATCTAAACTAGAATAAGACCTGTGTTTACAAGTTGGATTAACAAATACAAATGATAATACATACAGTGGGTAAGTAAATTATTATCTGCAATGTGGTTAAAAATTTAATCATAATACAAATAGGAAACGTACATGCACATTAATTTTTAACATAGTCTCCCCTTGCTTTTCAATGCACTTGGTGCTTCTTAGAGCTCACATTAAGGAAGGTTTTTGGCTGAGCTGCGAGTTGGGAAACACCATTTTTTTCACTGCTTCATGTAAATCTACGGCCCCTTAATGCCTCTTTGAGTGGACTAAACAAGTGGAAGTCCAATGGGGCAAGGTCAGAAATCTAAGGAGGGTGAGCCAGTACTTCAAAGTCTTTGATGAATTTCAGACGACAAAAAGATGGATCACTGAACATTGCTCTTCTTTGGTGCAAAAGGAGAGCAGAATAACCATGGCTAGTGACAATGTAACTAACAGCAGGAACTAACCTGTGCAGACATAACAATTAAATCATGCATAGTCAGTATCAATATTCACTGCTTTGAAGTTTTGTTTGATTACATCCACGCAACAGAGATGGGTCAACCAGTTTTTCTTGAGCCAGTCGCAAGTTGCTCATAGAGGATGACTTTTGGGATGCGTTTGTCCTCCATCCGGCAAACATGACAGAGCCAGCACAGGCATCATCTGACAATTTGAAGATGCTGGAAAGACCTGTTCGCACAAGGGTCTCAGTGCTGCACACTTTCTCTTGTCATGTGATTTTCAAGATCCTTCGGAGAAAGGAGACAGCGCCAGTGGAATGAATTTAGTTTTTCTCTTACTTTCCATAAGTAGTCCACCACTCACCGTACAGTAGAGTATTAATTTTATTTTATGTTTAAACATATCTTTCATTTTCTTGGAGATAATATTGTAACCTTTTCTTCTAGATCATGGTAACCAAGAGAAGGTCAAGAATGTAATAGAACATATTATACGTCTGCAGGACTACGTCAGTCATACACAAAGTCTGAACATATCCCCTGCAGAGTATGCGTATCTTAAATCTCTAGTACTCTTTGCTCCAGGTAAAAATGCAGACATTTTATTTTCAAACTTAGGACTGTTGCCTTTGGTATTTTCAAATGAGACCACCAAATCTGATAGATTATGAATATATTTGTATTGTGGTCTTATTTGGAAGTGTTAGCTAGATGAGGTTATTGAGTCTCATGTTTTCTTGTAATATATGCCCTCCTCTTATTTCGTGTTTACTGGTCCTTGTGTCATCATTGTGTCTGCTGTTATGTTTCAGACAACCCTAATGTCAGAGACAAGAGACTGATAACTCGTCTGCAAGAAAAGGGTCGCCGTGAACTTCTTCTGGCATGTTCCTCTCCAGGCAGTTCTGAGCGTGTGTCTCAACTCCTGCTTCGGCTGATACCTCTGAAAACATTTGTCCCAGCCATTATGGAAGAGCTTTTCTTTTCTGCTCTCACTGGCTCTGTTCAAATCGACAACATAATTCCTTATATTCTTCGTATGGAAACGGCTGAATACAACCTTCAGATGACAGGACAGACAGGTGCTGCTGCTGTGGCTGGGATTACTGGTGGGATAGGTGTGCCTGCATTACATGACCCTAATGCACCAAACCAGCCTCCCAGTGTGCCCATCCTTCTTGAATCAAGCCAGAACCAGCTTGGGGAAGCCAACAATGCCAGAGGGAACAGGGATTCGACTGCTACCACCACACATAATACCAACATGGGAATAAGAGCCTCTTTGCTATCAGAAGCTGGTCAGGTTCTGACACTCTACACAGATGTCCCAGTAACATCGTCACACAACTCTTCAGCGACATAAAAGTGATATTACAGCTGTATTTATTGTTCTTTGTTCAAGACATAATATCATGAAATATCAAGTCACTGCATTGATATGTTGGTGTATATATTATTATTTATCGTGTTTTTTTAATGACATTTTGAGAGATAGTTTTTATTTCACTGCTTTTTGTTTTGTTTAACTTTCAATTTGTTTCTTAAACCTTGCCCTCCAATGTCTGTACAAACTTCTTGCCTCAAAGTAGTGATATCATTGATTTGAGAGAAACTCTTGACATGTAGGTAGTGTTGAGTATGTTTGTTGAAAGCTGTATGCTCTTGTTTGAATGTCTTTTATCATTACCCATGTCTCCTATTTCAGCGCTTTAAATCTCTGTATTTTTCAATGTCAATGACAATTATTATGCCCCTCAACCTCTATGTATTTTCAAATGATTGTGTGGAGGATCCAAAAAATGGTGCAGATGTCATCAGTTATTCTGTCTAAAGATTTGTTCTTTTAAGTGGGCTGCTATTTTTGGTTTTGAATTCTTGTGAAGTGTTTTTATATTTGTTTAGGAAATGTTCATATTAAGATTATAAAAAATACTTTCCAGCATCTTTTTCTGAAACATCTTTTTTTTTTCCCAAAGGATTTTGATCTTGAGACTTCTGTTAATGCAGGATAGGTTTTAATGTAGGATATGTTCTAATGCAAATATGTTTAAATGTATTCAATGTTTTAACCTGTTTTAGTCCAGAAAAGTTTTCCCAAATGACATGAAGAGCTCCTGACATGTCACACTGTGGTCCCTGTCTCTTATCTTGGCTTCATTCTTACACAAACCTTTACCTCATCTGTCCCATGACTGTCTTGTGTCAAAAAGTCTGAACACTTTTGATTTTCTTCTTGTTTTGAAGTACACTTATAAAAGTTGTGTACAAATTATTTCAATTTCTGTTACATGACCTCACATCCATTATTTTATCAATATATACAACTAAAGAAACAATTGTTTTAAAATTGATACATTTTTAATGTACATATTTGGTTCAAATATATTTCTCACTTGTGCAATCTGTGCCATATTTGGATGATGCCAATTCTAGTACAGTTACATCCTGGCTTACTTCTAGGAAATGTACCTAACCCTGGTGTCTAAAGCTAGATTTGCACTATCATTATATTATTTCTTTTGGCAGCCATACATCATTTAAAGATTTATTTGTTCATGTCTAGATTTCAGGTACACTATGAGACATGTACTAGGGGGAAAAAATGCAGTGTTTGCAGCAAGAGCTGATAGTGAAATGTTGGTTGGAACACTTACTTGCTCTGCTTGCAATGTATATGGCCTCTAGTCACAAAGCCACTATGGTTCATTTCATAGACATGAAAGCCCGGGCATTAGCTTTGGTTGAAACAATGTCACCCCCTTTCCATTCAGCTGATGTGTCAAAAGGAATGACAAGTGCTGATACATCAGTGGCATTGAATTGTCTGCTGCAAGTTACCAGCTCCTGATTTTTCCCATCCATGGTGCAGCTGCAAGAGAGTGGAGGGTTGAGTTTCACCTAGGTGGGTAGCCAATGAGCCCCTCCTGCCTGAAACTGACTGGTTTAGGTGCCACTCATATATTTGTCCCTGTCAGTAGGAACAGTTCCACCAGATCCATTATCTGAGCCATAGTAGAAGCAGTGGAGTGTTTCTATCCATTACCACTTCCAGCAATGACAACCTTACAGAACCTGTTTGCAATAGGGTTAAAAATATGGTTTATTTTGCACTTTTGTACTTTTCAGGTGTTCTTTTTAGTCTTTATCTACCAATGTATCCTGAAACTCCTGTATGAGTATTATTATTATTACGTTTTTTTAGAGGAATGATTTGTTTTTGGGACTAAACGTGGGTCTAATTATTCCAAAGCAGGGAATCATTATGGAAACACTGCGTCAATACTTTATTAGTCAGGATGTAACTGTACACTTTCAAACCTTGTGTTCAGTGTGTATATTGAGATGTGTACATTGACTAGAGTCTTGTATAATAAATCGTGTGTACAGAAGTGAGTAACATTTATTTATTTCTTCAATGCAGCACATTTTTTGTTTATCTTTGTCTTAGTGTGTGATGGTGTTGATGACCAATTATGTAAATATTATAATGTATTTGTAATCTTTATAAAAAGAAGTGTTGCTGGTGTAGTGCTTTAACCTGTTGACATAGTGTACAGGACAGGACTACAATGATAACAATGTAGCATTTGCTTCATCTTTGTAAATTCTTCTAAACTGGGAGACACCAATGTAAAAGTATAGTTCTAGTGATCACTGCAATGTGTTTAGACACATTTATTTCCTAGTGATCTTGTAAATAATAGTGGACTTAAGGACGCAACTCTTATATTTAGAACATTCATTGAGTAGTCTATTTGATAGTTTGTACAGATGTTATGAAAGGGGGAAAATAGGAAAACAAAAATGTTAATAACTTTAAATTTATTGCATTCATTAAAAATAATCATTTGATTATGTTATAGATTTCTGAAAGGACATGCTGAGTTTTTTTTTTTAACTAAATTAATAAATTGCTTATAAAAATTTTATTGTATTTTTTTTTAATTTAAAAAAATGTAATGTGTTATAATCAAAGACAAAGATAGACAGACTAGTGAATTTGTTTTCAGGAATACGTCTTTGTTTTGTTGCCTTTATTTATCACAAGGCTACAGAAATCCTAAATGAACTTGTTCTCTAGGAATCTCATTGTTGTCATGAGTTTATTATTTGTGTATGCTTGTATGCTACCAATCTTGTTCCCTGTATTTTATTAATAAATTTCAATTAAAAGATGTGCTTTGTTTTCATTACAAATATCAAATCATAATTATTCTTTACAGACATTCCTTGAAACTAAGTCAACCTTTTATGATGCAAAATATATATATGTGTATAAAACATTTTGTTTAGTGCCCATGTGATTGTTGCTGACAATTTTAGCCATTAGGTAGGGTTAGGTACTTTTAAGGCAAATTATCTTTTATTTTAGACTTTTTTTTTTAAACCCTCATTATGATTATCATAATTAGAACTGTGTTTTAATAGGCCTGTTAGTTTATACTCTTTTTTTTTTAAGGCAAGTTATGTTCTAATTGCATTTTACAAAGTATTAGAGGGATATGGCTTATAAATCTAAAAGCCTTTGAAAATTAAAATTGGATTTGTTCAACAATAACTACTAATGTAATATTTTTCAAGACTAAATTTATTAATTTTGATCTACTGAAGGATTGGGGACTTCTATCTAAACCCTTTTTCATTGTTTGTTTCTCTGATGGAAGCCCTGAATAACTGATGTGTTGTTAGTTCAGATCTAGATTAGACAATAAACATGGAGACTAAGACTGATGTGTTGTTAGTTCAGATCTAGATTAGACAATAAACATGGAGACTAAGACTGATGTGTAAATAAGCACAGAGAATATATACATATTACTATATGATAAGTTCCTTCTAGAAGTGTAATGGTCAATTCAATATTGTGTAGATGCTGCACATTTTTTTTTTTTTTTTTGAAAGAAAAAAAAAGGGGGGGGGCAAAGGTTAAGCTAAGATAAACCCACTTTACCAAAGAAGTGCCACATACCCATTCAATACTGAATGAAAGGCTTAAACTATGCAGTATTTGAACTTGATATTCTGGCCTTTTTATCACTAAGCCACTGACTTATATTCATTGAAACATCTATGGTTAAGTTAGACATTTATAGTCATATGACAACTCTAGGACTTATAAAACAAAAACAAGCCCTTTATTTAATACATAATTTTTTGTAACAAACAAATGATGTTTCTAAGATGTTCAAGCTAATCAAGTAAGATCCATTTGATATTGAAACAAACAAATGATGTTTCTAAGATGTTCATCTCAAGCTAATCAAGTAAGATCCATTTGATATTGAAACAAACAAATGATGTTTCTAAGATGTTCATCTCAAGCTAATCAAGTAAGATCCATTTGATATTGAAACAAACAAATGATGTTTCTAAGATGTTCATCTCAAGCTAATCAAGTAAGATCCATTTGATAGACATCAATGTAAGTGATGTGTTCATTCACTAAAACTTATCCACTTCGAGTAGTACTTGAAACTCATGTTGTTCTCCCCACAATTTAAACCATGCTAATGCAATCTAGTAGAATCTGTTTCCAAGTGCTAAGGAACAGGTATTGAAATAAAACTGAGAGTTTGGATTACTCTGAAATAATAGAAATACTATAAGAGTTGCCTCTCCCAAACATAAGAGTATTTCCTATTCCACCCACTGAACAGGCTGTAAGTTTCCATCATGCTCTGGCTATAATTCAAAAAACAGAAATGGAAAAGTGGTTTGAGTGCTGGGACAATTCCTAAAGAGCCCGTGGAGTCTGATGATGATGATTTCCTATTTTATGTTTGCACACTGTTCTTCAAAATCACTGAACAAATGTTCTTTAGAATACCCATTTCTCTCCAACAGTTTTAGTGGGCTATGTTTTTTGATGTCACTTTCATTATAAGAGCTTTGTAATTTCAAAGAATATGAACTGTTTAGACCTTAAAAAATAGAAAGTGACAGCACACAATGTCTGCTCTGTGCATAGTGTGAGATAGGGTGGTATGGAATAGGTATTATCTACCCAAACTGTGCCAGTTTTGACTTCTTGACATGATGTGCCATGCAATGATCAATAGCAGTATGTACAAGGATTTACTGATGGTTTGTAATGGATGGGTATAAAAAAAAAAAAAGGTCTACAACACACGAAAAATTGTCTACTTTTATTAGAAACAACCACTTTTTTTTCTATTGCCACAAAAAAACAAACAATGAAGACAATTTGAATGAAGTAGAATTTTGATTTATGTGAGTCGCTGTATTAATATTGAACTTGATATGATGATGAAAAGTCTTTCCTCATTCAATACAAGTTCTGCAAAGGCTAGGGACAAAAAACTTGTCTAATGTCAATGTATTTCAACCATCAATCAACAACTGACACATTAGACTGGTTTAGTCAACAACTAGTCTGTAAAAACTAAGAGTGTCTACGTCAGTGTTTCTCAAACTGTGGTCCATGGATCCTCATGGGTCCTTAAGACGTAGGATCAGCAGAAATTGTAAACAAAATAACTTCTTAGCTGAAAGCAAGTTTATCCTATTGGATAACTTGAATAATAAACAACTCACCCCCACACTACTATTTATTTATTAAGAACTAACAGATGACAACTTTAAGCAAAGATTTGACATTTTTCCTATGGATATTTACATCTGAGTATTGAACCCTTTAGTTTGTTGAGAAACTCAAGAGCCCAATCACAGATGAATCCAGCTCATTGAAATATCAACAAACAAGGAACTTCTAACATTTCAACAAGGGGACCACAAATTCTGACTACAAAAACATTCCAATTTTATATCATTGTACAGAAGTTGTTGACTGGTTTCCACTCTTCTTAATTAGTACTATGTGGATATATTGCCATTATAAACCTCACTTTTATAAACAACTCGAAATTTGTGCTCGTGGAGATTTGTAGTTCCTACTTATAAACATTGAGCGCAACATATATACACTTATAAAATCTCACCAACCTCATTCAAGTCATTAATTTTTTTTAACTTTCATTTTACACAAAAGTTATAATTTCAATAAACACTCCTTTATCTTTGTAATTTATGTAGTATTTATGTAGCTTTCTCAGGGGTCCATGGGCAAGTTTTAAACATATAAAGGAGGCCCCAGGTAAAAGAAAGTTTGAGAACCACTTGTTTACATCACAAAAAGTAAAAGCACTATTAAAAGTCTAAATGCACCATTACAATAATCATGCTTGAATAATTTATTTTTTTTAAATTAAGAATGTTATTTGTAGACCTAAACTTCATTGAAACAAGTACATCAATATTTTAAAATCTAAGAGTTGATGGTTCACTGTAAGTGATAGACACATTTCTGGTGTTATATTTAAGAAAGATTTACTTAGATTCAGTATTCAATTTAGAGATATTTCTGGTGTTATATTCTAGAAAGAATTACTTAGATTCAGAATATCTGAAAGAGGAAAACTGGCTTGTGCATTAGGGCTGTACTTGTATGGGGGACCTTAAAATTTACTGCCCGCTTCCTTTCACATGCTCTAAGGGAGTATGGTTTGTTACTAATGGGGTTTATGATTATCTTATCTTATATAATACAGACGTTACTTCAAAAAAGAAGATGATTACGTCCTACGCGTCATGCATTTAGTCATGCATATTAACCAATGACTTAAATTCTGCCAAGTCACTGGTTTTCCTGGCTAGCTCAGGCAACCCATTCCATGCTCTAATAGCACTAGGGAAGAAGGAGTATTTGTACAAATTTGTCCTAGCATATGGGACGAGGAATGTGCCTTTATCTTTGTGTCTTTCAGAGTATTTTATTAAATTTTGTTTTTGTATTTGAAGATTATGGTTCAGTGTTTTATGTATGATTGCTACTTTACTTTTGAGCCTTCTGTCCTGAAGGCTTTCTAAATTTAGTGATTTTACTAAAGGTGTTACTCTAGTCAAATGTGAATATTCGTTTGTTATGAATCTCACTGCTCTATTTTGTGTCTGTTCCAGTTTCTTAATGTTTTCTTGAGTTGAGGGGTCCCAAACGGAGGATGCATATTCTATTATTGGCCTAACCAAGGTTAAGTTTTTAGTTTTATGTTCTTATTTGATTTATAGAAATTTCTTTTAATAAATCCTAATGCTTTGTTTGATTTTTTTGTAGTTTCATCAATATGTGGATTCCATGATAGTTTTTCATTTATTATAACACCTAGGTATTTTGCGTTTTTAGTCTGTGATACTGGTTTGCCATGAATAAGATAAGTGGAATTAATTTGTTTTAGTTTTTTTGTTACTCTTAACAACTGACATTTTTCTGGGTGGAAAGACATGCTCCAATTTGATTCCCATTTCTGTAATTCATCTAATTCTCTTTGTAAAATATCTGTGTCTTGTGTTGTTTTTATTGTTCTATATATTATGCAATCGTCTGCAAATAATCTGACTTTTGTTCCTGAACTAATGCAATTTGGTAAATCATTTATGTAAATTAAAAATAGTAGTGGACCCAAGACTGTACCTTGAGGTACACCTGAGTTTACTGTTATCGGTGTTGATTTAGAGCCATTTATTATTACAGTTTGTTCTCTCCCTATCAGAAAGTCTTTAATCCACTGATGCAGTGGACCATTAATGCCGAAATATTTTAATTTTTTAAGCAAACTATGGTGGTGAACTTTGTCAAAAGCCTTAGAAAAATCTAGTAAGATAGCATCTATTTGTTCACTATTATCTAAACCTTTTGAAAAATCATCAATTAGTCCTATTAGTTGTGTTTCACATGATCTATATTTCCTAAAGCCATGTTGGTATGGTGTGAGGACATTATGTTTGTCTAAGTGGTTTATGATGTTGCTACATATTATGTGTTCTAGGATTTTACATGTGATGCTGGTAAGTGATACTGGTCTGTAGTTCCCTGGGTCAGATTTTTCTCCTTTTTTAAATAGGGGGGTGACTCCACTGATTTGGTGTTATAGTATGATTTAATCAAATTCAGGTATTCAATGTGTATTGCCATATCTATAAATGAATACTAATTTTAGCTAAATTATTTACATTTTCTAATTAGGTAACTAATTAGTAGTTCAATTCAACACAAATCTTAAAAGTAAATCCCAGAAGAAGCACTATTACCTAATATAATCCGAACTTGATGTAAATCCTGTAAGAAAACATGAGAACCACACCTTGAGAGTTGCTCATTGCACTTCACCTCAAGCTATTCCTACACACACAGGGCAGTGTAAACCAAACATTTGGTCTCCACTATGTACAGACATGTTTTTTAAACCAATCAAACAAACAAAACTGTTTAAAAAAAACACAAAACAACAACTTAAGTTGGCACAGCAGGCTTCAAAATATTATGCATTGTATAAAACTGAAAAATAAAAGCCAAGAAATGCGAATACAACAAAGAGAAAACAAAAGAATGGCATAAACTATCAGAGCAAGACATTATGGCACAACCATTTTGGCACAGTGGTCTTTTTGGCACAGGACATTTAGTTAGGCATAAAATGTTTTAGCCTCATTGTGTTCATTTGATTAAGTATATAAAAAGAATGATACATATGTAAGTGTCCAAACCACATATCACACGACCCAGCAACAATCCATAGTTGGCAATATGCATTCATGAACTAATCAAATTTATTAAAACTTTTATTTTAAAAAAAAGGGGGGAGGGGCATGTAATATATATATATATACTCTAGTATTCTAGGCCAATACTTTTTTTTTAAATAATTTCTATTATAAAAAGTTTTGTGTTTTAAAAAATATCATCAGAACTTCTGCCAAAACAGTTGTGCCAAAGTGTCACCTACCCATAAACTATAGCATACTATAACATGGAACAATTTGATGGCAATGTATCAAAACTGATTACAGTGAGTCACTAATGTGGATAGTACTAACATGTTCAGTAATAAAAGGTAATATCAATGGACACAAACAAGGTGTAGGTAGGTCTAAGTTTCAATGTAAAACAAACAAGGTGTAGGTAGGTTTGAATTTCAATGTAAAACAAGCAAAGGCAGAATAACATCCATTTGTATGCAACTTAGCACAGATTTCAATTATGGGCATAAAGTGTGCATTGATTTACCGGTATTCAAATAGAACATCAATTTTTTATGACATTCATTATAAAAAAAAACAACTTTGAACCTAATTTTTGTTACATTCTTAGTTTGCACAACAGAATAGATCCCTGACATGAGACTTTAGTGTCAGTTTGTAGCAGAATAGATCCCTGACATGAGACTTTAGTCATTCCTAAGCCAGAAGTGTACATTAAAAAGATGCATATAGGTTAAAAGGGTGAATTACAATTAAGAATTAACTCAGTCTGAAATCAATCTGAAAGCTTTAGCTCATTTTACTATTACTACAATCAAGCCTTGTGATTTTGAAATGGCTTTTTTTTTTCTCTTTTAGCATCTAGATCTGTGATTCCCAAAGTGGTCTATAGAGACCTCCAGGGGTCTACAAGTGTGAACAAAAGAATTGGTGGATCTCATTTAAGCATTAATGGAATAAACTCATTCACACATTTGATTAGTACAATAGTTAATCCTTTGAATTTTAACACTGTTAATGAATTAAAAAAAAATATATTTTAAAATGTTAATATCTTATTTAAATATCTTAATTTTGTTTACATATGACACTAGAATTAAACATGGCCAAATCAAATAGAGATGTAAAAAGTACAGTACATTGTTGGTTATTTTTAATTTGGCTTCATAAATAGAGAGACAAAAATATGTCATATGTTTGACAGTATTTTTTTCTATTTTTAACACTTTAAAATTATTGGATGCTTAAGCTCCAATCATAAAATAAAATAGTAATCAAGGGGAAATCATAGTCTATTGAACAGATTTGTTTCATAAATTTAATGTGATATAACTTGCAGCTACAAGTTGATAACCTAAATTTGATAAAAACAAAATCCACAATCAGAATTTAATTAATGAAGCAAAACATTTGGTCAATTTCCAAATTTAGAAGTCAAAATGCCAGGCAGCTGTTGGTTTGATTTATTTTGAACATATAAATGCCCTCTAATTTCTAATTTTCAGCTAAGGTCTGAGGATATTCTGAACATGGTTATACCTCAATGGATAAGCAATCCATCTGAAGATGAGCTAGAAGAGAAGGATGCAACATTTCAAGAAGAAATGCTTGAAATAAATACAAATGAAGAATTTACACATTTAGAAAAAGAATATCAGCACTTCTTGCTTCAAAAAATGATTATTCATAATACTTCTGGATACTATGGAATATCAAAAATAGTTTCTAATTGTTTTTTAATCTTCGTATCTAGTGGATCAAGATTTCAGCAATGTTTTTACTTTTCTAATAAAAAAAAATAAAATGGACATCACTAACTGAGAAGTTTTAATATTAAACCTAATTAAATTGAACTCCCACTAATGGGATATAATACATATTAAATTTTCTTTTTCTTTTTTCATTTAAATTTCATTTATAAAAATATACCACTTAGAAATCAGTGAAAAAAAAACATTTGAAGTAGATGAATTTTCAAAAATGCATAATTAGCTTAGCAGAGAGTCTACTGAAAACTGGAAAATGTGTCAAAGGGTCTACGAGACAAAAAAGTTTGGGAACCACTTATCTAGATAAATCTAGTTCATTCAAAAAGTGCATTTATCATCCTGGATATAAACAGTAAAAATGTAATGTGACATGTATTTAAATTAAATGATTCCTTCATAGTCTAATTGGTCAAAACTTCCAGATAACCAGCATGACTGAAGTACAATCTATGTTATAAAACACTATGTGGCAGAGATAGGCTATTATGTTTGCTTAATTTAACATTAAGACAACATTCCAGACTTGTCTATACAAACAAAATATCAACATTATGTATAATATAACTGGTTACATAGCTGTACTGGTAATAAAAAAAAAAGTAAATAGTCAAGTTAATACTACTAGTAATACTTGTTATGGCAGGTTTTTGTTTTGGTCAATTAGATCATTATTCCTTAACTGACAATGGCACAAGATGAATGTCAAACAAAATCAATGTAGGTCAAGTCCAGAATGTGCGCAGAGAGCTCAAAGAGAAACATTTTTGAAAAATGTAAAAACACAAACACAAAATTTGAAAACACTGAAAGAAAGAAAAAACAAGTTGAAAAAGTTGGTCAATGATAGAGCTGTAGTGCCTCCTCTCACAGACAGTTGATTGAACACATAATAAAACATTTGAACAGGAAACAAAAAAGATCATACGATGAATAATAGACAAGTACAACAGTTCCAGAGTTGTTAACAGAAATACTAAATATTTAAAATAAAATAAAAATTGCAACATTTGTAGAAAAAATCAGGATTAGCTACAACAATTAGATTTAAACAAAGAGTTTTTAAAAAAAAATGGAACATAAATTTGGAAAAGACAATTCAAGCAACTAGAGACTGAATCTGACAATACAAATCACTCTGTTAGTCTCCTTCTCACCCCGCACTTTGTGACAATAGACTTAGCTAATGTTTCTTACTACAGCCACAGTCCATTCAATGTGGCTGTTTATTGGAATAGGCAGATACAAACATGAAAACGTAAAACAAAGTAACAAATAAAACATATTTTTGACAAAATTAAAACAAAAATTTTTTTTTATAAGTACAATGAAAGTAAATTTCAATCTAAATAACACACATGATCCATGTAGTGAGACTTTGGCAGAATCTTTAGAAATCAAAACTGACTAATAAAAATGTTCCTCTGGTTATCTTTAAAAATCTTTTTAGCAGACAACAATGGCCTCATTACACAAACACACACATGGAATGATGCAATAAATAATGAGTCTACATACAAAGACCACTTCTTCAAAGAATAACTTATATACAAATAGAAATTCTTAAAATAATGTACAAGAGTTAGACTTAAACTAAGATTCAGCACAATAAGAACAGTATGCTAAGAACAGTATGCTAACACTTTGTTGACTTGGTATACATATACATCATACTATCAAAGTTCTGTTTTTGTGTAGCTGTTGTTGGTAACTAAATGGGTCAAATAAAAATGCACCATACCCCTTACCTTGCATGGTACCATAATGAAACAATTATGATACTCCAGACATTCCTTCAAAAATAAGGTCAATTGTTAATGTAATTAATATCCTAAATTGCATGTATCTACACGAAAAATAAAAAAAAAAAGCTAAAAAAAAATGCATTGAAAATTCTGAGTATTATCTTTGCTATCAAAGTACATGAGCATCAGGTATCACAAGATATTCTTACATCTACTCTTATTATACTGTACAATTCCAGTGGACTAGCAACAACTGAAGTCCCACAGTTTTACACTCTTATCATAAGAACCAGACACGATAATGAAATCATTGAACTGTAGGCATGTCACCCCATCTGTGTGGTTCCTCAGTGTAACAAGACGTTCTCCTGTCGCCAGATTCCAAACCTAGAAATATGGGTGATAAAAACTTGAGATGCCATACTACTATCATTTACTATTTTGTTTTCTTATTGATATTTTAACTCAGTTTTGCTTAGCCTTCAAAGAACAATGAAAGAAAGAGAGAATAAATGAAGGAAAGAATCAAAGAAAGAAAAAACAAGGTTACAAACACAGTTTGTGTGGAAACACAAACTGAAAAATATTCCAATATTATCAGAATGAAATTCTATCAAAGACAAATGACAGAAAATAATAGAGAAAAAAAGGTTAACAGATTTCGTGTTGTGCCCCAGCGGTCCAGCAGACCAAAGGATAGATGAAAGTGAATGTGAAGTTAGATGTGAACCTGGCCTAATTGATGTCTTATAATGATTATCTAATTGATCTAATTGTTTTGTAAAGGGCCAATCTCTTATTTCTCAAGACTAAAACATTTCAGTAAAAAAAAAAAAAATCCCCCCCCCCCCACCAAAATACTTTTTTTCTTTGGTTAGGTGTTCTATGGTGTCCATAGCACTGCAGTTCACACAATGATATGAAAAACTACTTATTAATTGTTGTTTTAAATTATGTCTGACTTAAATAGATTTTTTTCTCTTTAAAAAATAATAAACATTTTTTTGTGTGTAAATATAGTACTTAGTATAACAGAACTTACATAACTTAACAATACAAATATAAAAAAAAAATATTTTTTTTTTAATTTTGACAAAAATATTGTGGTGTCGGATTTTCACTATCTTTTCTAGTTTACGAGATCTAAACGGGACGGACAGACAGGCCACACAAAACTAATAGCGTCTTTTCCCCTTTCAGGGACCGCTAAAAATGTAATTAATCTTGACATTATGTGTATGTGTTTGTTGTTAGAATGCCCTTGGTAAGAAAGTTTATATTGCATTGTTGTGTGCAACTTGTGTTAAGTGTGTGTTATTAAAGAGCATCTAGTGTTAGTGTCATTTATTGAGTTCAGTGTTCTTTAATGTAATAATAAGCTTTTAAGTGATAACGCCTTATTTGATTTATAAATAGTCTAGATTTAAGCAGATTCACTAAGATATTTTATGTTAAGATTTTATCTACTAAAAAAAAAAAATTTTGCTACTTAAGTAATATTCACATGCTGGTATGTCAGGCTAGTTGGTCTGTACATTTTTGTCAAAAAAAATGTACATCGTCCATGTACACATCAATTATAAATGTAAACCCTTTGTTAAAATTTAGAGAAATAGCACTATTTATATATATCAATTAAATGAAAGTCAGCAAAGCTGTTTTATTTTGTCTATTTTCAGTTCGCAGAATTAAATATGCTTTTGGTTAAAAATTGAATGAGTTAGCTGACTGACAATTTAATTAGGCTGGCTTGCTGGCAATGTTGCAACCATGTTTTGGTATTGAGTGGTAATAAAAACACTACGTCTAAATGAGTGGAAATGTTTCAAATGTTTACCTTAATAGTCTTATCATCAGCAGCACTGACTACTCTCCAACTATCTGCCTGCAGACACCTGACAACATCTGTATGGCCTTCAGCTTCTTTCCAATCTATAGTGTTCAAACATTTGCCTGTGTGAATGTCCCAGAACTTGAGGTTGCGGTCCAGTGAACCACTGACTATACGAGTGGAGTCAAACATCAAACAAGTAACAGCATCCTGATGTCCACGGAGTGTCATCATACATCGGCCATCATGACTCCATACCTTTTGTCATAAAATGAAACTAATATTTTTATTTCAATTAAATGTAAAAAAAAAGATACCCAACAAGCTTTATATATGAGAGCACATATACTTTCAGAAGGTTTATTATAGGTCAGTTAAGAACAGTAGTTAAATAATAATCAAACATAAGCTTTTAATACTGCAATACAAGTTAAGATATGAAATATTTACATTGATTGTTTTGTCAGCAGATCCGGATACAATTTTTGATTCACTAAAATGAACACACAGAACTGATGCTTGATGACCCCTGGAAAAATATTATAAATGTTATAATACACAATATCTTAACAGAAATACAGAATAGGATTGCATGAGCCACAGATACCCCCAAGCATTAAAAAGCCCCATTCTGCATTAACCACAGTCACTGCTGAGGTTGAAAGTGATCCTCATTGTGAAAAGGGTACTAACATTATTTATAGAACAATAACCATATATTTTGAACAGTTTGAACAAGGAAATTGGGACGTTGTAGACTCTGCTTTATAGTTCCCTGTGGTGTTTAATCAAAGGAAATAGTTTTAGAGATACCGGTATTTTATAGTTCCCTGTGGTGCTTAATCAAAGGAAAGAGTTTTATAGATATTTTATAGTTCCTTGTGGTGTTTAATCAAAGGAAAGAGTTTTATAGATATTTTATAGTTCCCTGTGGTGTTTAATCAAAGGAAAGAGTTTTATAGATATTTTATAGTTCTCTTAGTTCCCTGTGGTGTTTAATCAAAGGAAAGAGTTTTATAGATATTTTATAGTTCCCTCAGTTCTCTGTGGTGTTTAATCAAAGGAAAGAGTTTTAAAGATATTTTATAGTTCCCTGTGGTGTTTAATCAAAGGAAAGAGTTTTATAGATATTTTATAGTTCTCTTAGTTCTCTGTGGTGTTTAATCAAAGGAAAGAGTTTTAAAGATATTTTATGGTTCCCTTAGTTCTCTGTGGTGTTTAATCAAAGGAAAGAGTTTTAAAGATATTTTATAGTTCCCTGTGGTGTTTAATCAAAGGAAAGAGTTTTAAAGATATTTTATGGTTCCCTGTGGTGTTTAATCAAAGAAGAGGGGGGGGGGAAGGCTGAACCCCGAATCCTATTTTTTTTTTGTCAAATCCAGTTTATCAGATGAGCCAGTTAGTAGAAACAAAACAACTGCATTATAGTGTGGTTCAATTAACCAATTCAACTGTGTATCAAAAAAAGAGACTGTCAGAGAAGTGACATATTTCTATTGTTACAAATGAAAACATGTGTTGCCTATGCAGTTGTTGCCAGTGTGACCACTATGTTGCCAGTGTGACCAATATGTTGTCAGTGTGACCACTATGTTGCCAGTGTGACCACTATGTTGGGGCTGTACATAAAGGAGAAACACTTTCCAAGCAAGACAAAAGACAATCAAACAGCACAGACACTTGACGCCTGAAACACCTAACATTTACCTGAGAGTGGTTCTCAACTGGCCAGACTTTAGATCCCAGATTTTTAATGTTTTATCATAGGAACCACTTATAACTTTATCATCATCAGCCTTTAAAAAGAAAAAAAAATGGATCAATTACAATAAGTGTACAGTTAACTTCACAACACAGTTTAAGAGATAAAGGAAGGGAATATTTTTTTGCATCATACATAATTTGAATGGGTAATGTATTTCTGTTAATAAAAAAGTGCCTTGCTGTTTAAGGAGGAAATGGTAGTCAAAATGATATTTTTTTTACTTAGCTATGTTTTTTTAAGGTTTGATAGTAAAAGTAGTTGTAAGTATAATGTAAAAATTAGAAGAAACAAAAAAAAAAACAAAAAATTTTGCCTTTAATGAAAAATTTTGATTCTCTCAAACTCATATGCGACAAATTCACACAATGGAGAAAACACAAAAATAAAGATTCAAAGCAAACTAAATATTTATTTCAACAACTTAGGTAATATAAAAGTATTATATTAAAGATCAAATGCTACTGCCAACACTTCAAATCTGCATTTCTTTATAAAGACATAAGATAATCATAAAGACCTTTTAGATTTATTTAGATGTAAGAGATTTATAAGGACAACTGTTCAGTTTTTTTTTTTTAATTTTTTACGAATAAGAAAATATACACATTTTTACACAAAAAAAAAAAAAAAAAAAAAAAAAAAGGCAAGTCATGCTATTAGTCAATAAATTTTGAAATATTCTAAACAAGTACTTATATCCAAATATCTTAAATGGTTGGAAAAAAAAATTTGAGCACAAGAGTTCACCTTCTTTAGCAGAAATGGCCCAGTAAACCTTCTTTGAAGCAACCAATTGGATTCCCAATAGCACCATTACTTACCAAGATCTAACTTTGCATGCCCTGCAAAAATCTACATCAGCTTTTTACCCTTTCTGGAGGAGAGAGAGGGGAGTCACTAGACAGGCAATTTATTTTCTTTTAAAAAGAGGCTTTTCTTAAACAAGATGAATCAAGAAGTACATTTTCTATAAGTTCCGATTAAAGTACCACATGTGATTTTACCTGTAGACATCTGACAGTATCATTATGACCAGTCATGGTCACTTTACAAGCTATTGAGGACCAACTTTCTTGAGTAGATAAATCCCAAACCTAACAGAAAGAAAATATTGAAAGAAAATTTTACTGGCTGATGTTTTACTGTGATCTAAAGTTGAAAAAGGAAACTTAGAATTATAAGAATTTAAAAAAAAATCCTAAATTTTTGTTTAGTAAGAAACATTTCTTTAGCTTGTTTAGAACAATATTATTGAGCTTGGAGTATATACAAAAATACTAAGGAGTATAGATTGTTTACACAAATATTATAGGTTTAATGTGTTTGCAAAGATACTGGAAAGCTTAAAGTATTTTACAAAAATAATTATGAGCTTAAAGTAATTTTAAAAAATGAATAATGTGGCATAAGTATTGTTACGAATCTCACTATCCAGGCTCTCTGCAAACTGCACCATACACCACCAACTTAAAGAACTTGACAACTCAGGGCTCCAAAGTAACGTAACACTTTAATTGTTGAATATATAACAGCCAATACTGTACAATTGGCGACACGTACACTGTACAAATATCTCTCCGATAACACCGTACCGCCGTATCAACTCTTGCACTGGCCTCTCCGTCTCGTTCCGGGCTTGCACCGGGTTCAACCGTTGAGGACTGACTTCACACACTAGGCTCGTTGTGTCCGACTCGATCACAGACCAAGATCAAGACGCCAGTCGTCTCAACTGTACTTGACAGTACTGCCACACTGAACCGTCGTAATGCTCCGTACAGAACCACACCGTTGAACTGTGCTGTAGTCGACCGTGTTCTGAACCCCTGTCGTGAACCTTCTGTCGTGAACCGTGCTGTATTGAGCCCCTTTTCTCCACCGTCTTGACTGCGACACCTCCGCTCTTTATATAGGGTCCCTACTGGCTTTCTAGAACCGGACGGAACATCGCTAGATGTTTCTAGCTTCGTCACATGACTACATCCCTCGTGACGCTCCTGAGCACTGTACACGACGGCGATCCTTCCCGAACCGTCATGTTGACACTCGACTCGGCTGACTGTTGTAACTTGTCACGGTTGACCGCTCGTCTATCGCTGGCCTGGGGCGATTTGCGTCGGCTGACTACACACACACCACTACCCCTCTCTGTTCCACCACCAGGTTTATAACAGTATTTACTAAAATCAAATTCTACTACCTTGATAGTTTTATCACAGGATCCACTCACAAGACGATTGCCCTCCAGGTGTAAACATCGGACAGTTCCATGATGACCCATTAATGTCTGCACAGACCATGGAGCATTGGTCCTCATGTTCCATACCTTTTGGGTGAAATTAAATTTGATCGATTTTACTTTATTATCTAGCTAACTAATCCCCTTTAACAAGCAATGTACCCAACATATTATTCTCTGATGTATACTCTTGTAGATCAAAATATTTTTTTTTCAAATGAAATAAACTTATGCAAATTATTATATCATTAAAGATGTAAATTCAATTTTTTTTTTCAAAGATTGCATTTTGACATAAAACAAGCAGCATAAAAGTACAATGAGAGAGTCCAGACAATCTATCCACCAGAAATCATGCAAGCACAAAAGCAGCTATTCACGAGAAAATGAGAGTTGAAGAGTCCAGACAATGAGAGTTGAAGCATCCAGACAATGAGAACTGAAGAGACCAGACAATGAGAGCTGAAGAGTCCAGACAATGAGAGTTGAAGTGTCCAGACTATGAGAGCTGAAGAGTCCAGACAATGAGAGATGAAGAGTCCAGACAATGAGAGTTGAAGAGTCCAGACAATGAGAGATGAAGAGTACAGACAATGAGAGTTGAAGAGTCCAGTCAATGAGAGCTGAAGAGTACAGACAACGAGAGCTGAGAGTACAGACAATGAGAGCTGAAGAGTACAGACAATGACAGCTGAAGAGTCCAGACAATGAGAGTTGAAGAGTCCAGACAATGAGAGATGAAGAGTACAGACAATGAGAGTTGAAGAGTCCAGTCAATGAGAGCTGAAGAGTACAGACAACGAGAGCTGAGAGTACAGACAATGAGAGCTGAAGAGTACAGACAATGACAGCTGAAGAGTCCAGACAATGACAGCTGAAGAGTTCAGACAATGAGAGTTGAAGAGTCCAGGCAATGAGAGTTGAAGAGTCCAGACAATGAGAGCTGAAGAGTCCAGACTATGAGAGCTGAAGAGTACAGACAATGAGAGTTGAAGAGTTCAGACAATGTGAGTTGAAGAGTCCAGACTATGAGAGCTGAAGAGTCCAGACAATGAGAGCTGAAGAGTCCAGACAATGAGAGTTGAAGAGTCCAGTCAATGAGAGCTGAAGAGTTCAGACAATGAGAGCTGAAGAGTCCAGACAATGAGAGTTGAAGCGTCCAGACAATTCTTATTCTTCTTCGTCTTCGTTCTCATTGTTATGTTGGAGTGTTCAGATGACTAGACCAATACATGAGATGAACTGCGCAGTGGTTTCCAAATCAGGGAGCTCTCCATATAGTTTTCTTTCCATTGGGGTGATTTGGTGCCATTGTTTTATACGGGCCTCTTGATAAAGAGAGCAGTTTTGGAGGACGTGGTCGGCATTCTCTGGTGATACTCCACATGGGCAGATTTCACTGGTTCCAATTTTGAGCTTCCGGTACATTCTGTTGTGTCCGGTCCTGAGTCGAAAGATTAGACGTTGGTCTTGTCGGGATAGCTTATAGTAAGCGTCATCTTTCTTGTGATTTGGATGAGAGCTTGTCCATTTCTCATTTATTTTATTAACAATTAATTTCTTCAATTCTTCTGGATAGAGTGCAGAGTTTATTAGTGAGTTAGTTTTCCCACTCTTGACGAGTGTGTCAGCCTTCTCATTTTCTTCTAGTTCTATATGAGCTGGGATCCATTGAATAACAGTTTTTTGCTGTTGTTGTTGAGCTTTGTAAGTGCTGTTCTGAGGTTTTTAATATAAGAGGAATCAGAGTTTTGCAAGCTTTGAAGGGTTGTTTTCGCATCGGTTAGAAAAACAATCTGACTGTGTGGGGAACTTGGATGATTTGCTAGCATGGTAGCAGCTAGTGCTAGTGCTTCCCTTTCTGCTCTGTGACTGTCAGAGAGCTCTCCAGTAGCAATGAATTTTTCTAGTTTCCCTCCATCTGGCCATTCAATAAGTATTCCAGCTCCTCCATTTGTGGTGGCTTTATGGGATGGGCCATCCGTGTAAACTCTGATCCACTGATTGAGAGTTGAAGAGTCCAGACAATGAGAGTTGAAGAGTCCAGACAATGAGAGTTGAAGAGTCCAGACAATGAGAGTTGAGTCCAGACAATGAGAGTTGAGTCCAGACAATGAGAGCTGAAGAGTCCAGACAATGAGAGCTGAAGAGTCCAGACAATGAGAGCTGAAGAGTCCAGACAATGAGAGCTGAAGAGTCCAGACAATGAGAGCTGAAGAGTCCAGACAATGAGAGTTGAAGTGTCCAGACAATGAGAGCTGAAGAGTCCAGACAATCTATTAATCAAAAATGTGGCAATTATTCAGCCAGACAATGAGATTTAATAAAGACCATCTCAAATATAAATGGTTGTCAACTATGGATAGTTTGTACATTTTTCTTTTACATTTTCCTTGTGCAAATATTCTTAAATAACTTAATTTTCAATGTTTTCTAATTTGTTTAAAATCTTTTTTTTCCTGTTTATTAGGTAAGCATATGATATGTATTTTTCCTGAGGACTTTAAATGTTTCATGATTTGATTTTTGTCTCACCTTTATAGTCTTGTCTGAGGAACCACTAACAATACGTGAATCATCAAATTGAACACAGGAGATTCCTGAAGAGACAAATCATTGCTTAAGTTTTTTTTCTTCTTCTCCTTAACAGAAAGAAGGAAGAAATATATTTGTAAGAGCAGATCAGAAACTTCTACCTTGTAAATGACCTTCAAATGTCCTAACTGTACATCTGCCTTTAAGCCAATTATTTCTCAGTCGGAATCGTTCAGCAAATACATTTTTCCACTGCAAGAGATATTGATAGATAAACATTATATATATATATATATATATATATGTCTTTTTTTGTCATATACGGCGGACCGACACCTTTTGGAAAAAATTATTACTGTTCTTGTATTTTAATGTATATTATTTATTTTTAGTAGTTAAAAGTTAGGCAATCAACTACTGAGTACCGGTACCTATTTCTTTTCCACAAAAGCACTGTCTATATATATATATATTATAAAGTAGAAAGTAAGGTGTATGTCTGTATGTGTGTGCGTGTGTGCGTGTGTGCGTGCGTGCGTGCGTGCGTGTATGCATGCATGCATGCGTGTGTCTGTGTGTGTGCGTGTGTCTGTGCGTGTGCCTGTGTGTCTGTGCGTGTGCCTGTGTGTCTGTGCGTGTGCCTGTGTGTCTGTGCGTGTGCCTGTGTGTGTGCCTGTGTGTCTGTGCGTGTGCCTGTGTGTCTGTCTGTGCGTGTGCCTGTGTGTCTGTCTGTGCGTGTGCCTGTGTGTCTGTCTGTGCGTGTGTCTGTGTGTCTGTCTGTGTGTCTGTCTGTCTGTGTGTCTGTCTGTGTGTCTGTCTGTCTGTGTGTCTGTCTGTGTGTCTGTCTGTCTGTGTGTCTGTCTGTCTGTCTGTCTGTGTGTCTGTCTGTCTGTGTGTCTGTCTGTCTGTGTGTCTGTCTGTCTGTCTGTGTGTCTGTGTGTCTGTCTGTGTGTGTGTCTGTGTGTCTGTCTGTGTGTCTGTGTGTGTGTCTGTGTGTCTGTCTGTGTGTCTGTCTGTCTGTGTGTCTGTCTGTCTGTCTGTGTGTCTGTCTGTCTGTGTGTCTGTCTGTGTGTGTCTGTCTGTGTGTGTCTGTGTGTCTGTCTGTGTGTGTATACATACATACATACATACATACATACATACATACATACATACATACATACATACATACATACATACATACATGGTGTATGCATGTGCATACATGTATGTATGTATGTATGTATGTATGTATGTATGTATGTATGTATGTATGTATGTATGTATGTATGTATGTATGTATGTATGTATGTATGTATGTATGTATGTATGTATGTATGTATGTATGTATGTATGTATGTATGTATGTATGTATGTATGTATGTATGTATGTATGTATGTATGTATGTATGTATGTATGTATGTATGTATGTATGTATGTATGTATGTATGTATGTATGTATGTATGTATGTATGTATGTATGTATGTATGTATGTATGTATGTATGTATGTATGTATGTATGTATGTATGTATGTATGTATGTATGTATGTATGTATGTATGTATGTATGTATGTATGTATGTATGTATGTATGTATGTATGTATGTATGTATGTATGTATGTATGTATGTATGTATGTATGTATGTATGTATGTATGTATGTATGTATGTATGTATGTATGTATGTATGTATGTATGTATGTATGTATGTATGTATGTATGTATGTATGTATGTATGTATGTATGTATGTATGTATGTATGTATGTATGTATGTATGTATGTATGTATGTATGTATGTATGTATGTATGTATGTATGTATGTATGTATGTATGTATGTATGTATGTATGTATGTATGTATGTATGTATGTATGTATGTATGTATGTATGTATGTATGTATGTATGTATGTATGTATGTATGTATGTATGTATGTATGTATGTATGTATGTATGTATGTATGTATGTATGTATGTATGTATGTATGTATGTATGTATGTATGTATGTATGTATGTATGTATGTATGTATGTATGTATGTATGTATGTATGTATGTATGTATGTATGTATGTATGTATGTATGTATGTATGTATGTATGTATGTATGTATGTATGTATGTATGTATGTATGTATGTATGTATGTATGTATGTATGTATGTATGTATGTATGTATGTATGTATGTATGTATGTATGTATGTATGTATGTATGTATGTATGTATGTATGTATGTATGTATGTATGTATGTATGTATGTATGTATGTATGTATGTATGTATGTATGTATGTATGTATGTATGTATGTATGTATGTATGTATGTATGTATGTATGTATGTATGTATGTATGTATGTATGTATGTATGTATGTATGTATGTATGTATGTATGTATGTATGTATGTATGTATGTATGTATGTATGTATGTATGTATGTATGTATGTATGTATGTATGTATGTATGTATGTATGTATGTATGTATGTATGTATGTATGTATGTATGTATGTATGTATGTATGTATGTATGTATGTATGTATGTATGTATGTATGTATGTATGTATGTATGTATGTATGTATGTATGTATGTATGTATGTATGTATGTATGTATGTATGTATGTATGTATGTATGTATGTATGTATGTATGTATGTATGTATGTATGTATGTATGTATGTTACGAGTAGAAATCAAAACCATCTTGATAAAACTTGGCAGAAATGTTCCTTGGGTACTAACTTAGACCGAAGTGCATGTATTGTAGCCCTAAAACAAACTTAAGACCCTCAAAAAAAAAAAAATTTCCAACTCATGAAAGCATTATAACTTCATTGATCTATGAGCTATGTTTACCATATTTACATGAAAAGATCGAAAGGATCTAGATATAGATCTAATTTTAGTAACCACACTTTGCGCAGATAGTTTTTTATTTTGACACATGAAAATACAAGATATAGTCTATTGATTTCATTATTTGATAAAATTAACCTTCAAATTTGTGTTTCAAATGCATTTTTACATAAATTCGTTCCTTATATCTGCGAAATTAGAGTTCCTGACGAACATTCTTTCATTACGCAAAATTTTACACATCTCTCTATTCCTAGGTCTAAAACACTATTTCATCTCTAAGATGATAGAGCTTCTCTTCGCAAAGATAGTTTTATACTTAAACACATAAACATACTATTTATTGTCCATTCACTTCATATTTTACTCATCGAACCACGATGGACGAACTATATATATATATATATTGTTATGACCCTATTGGCAGCGCAAAAGGGTTGACTATAGGCCCAGCTGACACACACGTGAATCACTCAGGTCAGCGGGGCCATGGACAAGGGACAGTACTACGAATACACGATTACACGCAAATATGACCAATGTTATGGTCATGTGATTGAAAGCCTGCGTGTACGAGGACACAGTGTGTAGGAAAGCGGCAGTTCAAGACCGGAGAGCGTCGAGACCGGGACTGTGAGTCGGCCATGAAGTCGGTCCTGGTTGAGTCCTCAGGTGCTGATGTACAAGTCCAGAAAGAGAGACAGTAGAGTTTTGTACGGTGATGTACAGAGTAACATTTTAGTTGTTGATGTGTTTGATGCCAATTGTCTAGTATTGGCTGTTACCTACCTATTCACTCATTATTAAAGTACCCGATATTGTGGAGCTCTTGTTGTCAGGTTCTTGATGTTGATGTGTTGTGTTGTGTTTAGCAGTGTTTACAGAAGGCCCGAGTAGGAAGAGAGAAACGTAACAATATTATTTTCTTTAATTGTTTCTAATGCACTATATCAGTGACTACATCAGCAATACGCAAGTTAAGACCCGAGGGCAGCGGGTAATATCTGTCTAGTATATATATATATTCTATTAAAATTAAAGAATAAATGATATGATGATTAAATCTATTGAAAAAATACATGCAATATGTGTCCCATAATTTTGTAGCACTTAAGTCTAATTTAGCTGCTTGTTTGTATCTTTTTTTTTTCTTCGTTTGCATCAATATTGTTACTATTATATTAGTAATGCCAAAGTGGACAACTGTAGCCTAGCTGAATTTCCATTTGTTTTGAACAATTATACCAAAACAGTTAGTTTTAAAGTTTTAATACTAAACAAAAGTCTAGTTTCAAATACCAGAAAGCTATTAGAATACAACTAAAGATATTGCTTCTAAATTTTTGAGGTAAGAAAACGGCTCACCTGAATACTTCCTTCTGGTGACATGTGACTAATGACTTGCTTGTGTTCGGCTGCTTTAGATAATCTCCACTTTGTCTGGCAACAAAACCTCCTCCATAGAGACTGATCTTCTGCAAGATGTCGCCAAACTTTACACACTTGAGCAGCACGACACAGGCTTACTAAGCAAAAATGAAATTTATTTCTTGAGGGAAAAAAAGTGACTAAATTTGGTTATCAACATATTTGAGACAAGACAAGTTCAGCAATCAGACCCCATGAGTATCAACATATTTGAGACAAGACAAGTTCAGCAATCAAACCCCATGAGTATCAACATATTTCAGACAAGACAAGTTCAGCAATCAGACCCCATGAGTATCAACATATTTTAGACAAGATAAATTCAGCAATAAGACCCCATGAGTATCAACATATTTTAGACAAGATAAGTTCAGCAACCTGACCCCTTGAGGAGTTTCTAACTTATGTAAAAAAATCCAAACTAAAACTTTATGGCCATATCACTATGTCCTGAAGGCTTGCAAAAACCTTCCTTCTGGGAACAGTACCAGGAAAAAAAAGAAGAGGCAAACAGAAAAAGTGATGGGAAGACAACATAAAAGAATAGACAGGCCTGTCATTGAAAAAGATTCTATCAAAGGCAAAAGACAGAGAGGAATGGAGAAAAATGGTTTAACAGACTACGGGATGGGTGAAGGTAGTAGTGAAGGTGATATTTTAGTAAAAATTTCCTATTTGTGACTTAGGAAGTAATTTTTATGCCTTTTTTTTTTACTTGAATAACGCTAACTAATTTTGGGTATAACTTCAAGTAGTCTTGGTAAATGTCATGAATTAAGACTAACAAAGGAACATCGATTTTAATGTAGTCTTGAGACTTACAAGGTCTAACCAGCACAATGACATGGCCAGCCAACTAGTTTTCCCATTTGTTTGATGCAAATAAAATCCAGACAAAAAATCATTATCTCTACTCATATTTCTTCCTTTTGCCCTACATAAACTAACCACAATTAAGTTTTTTTTCAATACTGTAGATCATAAAAAATGTTTACCTGGATCTAGGTAAGATATGACTTTGGTGGCCAAGTTGGGGGGCAGCCATGTGATAATATCTTCACAGTTGGATGGACAACCCTGATGGAGCTCTTTAGACATATGCACAGACAGTAGATGGAGCTGAGGTGGTTCACACATGTTCTAGAATTTAAAAATTAGAGTGCAATTACAAATAATTGGAGTTAGAATAAATAGATTGGGTACATTTTTTATGAAGTATATAAAAAAAAAAAACACTTACTAATAATCCTTTCAAAACAATATTTCTTTGTCCATCATTGCATTCTGAGAACCACTTTTTAACTAACTGAAAAAATATTTTTTCAAAATTAATTTAAAAGCAATATATGTCTTTTCTATTACAGTGAGATTTAAATAATGTAGGATTGTGATTTTGTAGAAGGTTTTTTTTTTTTTTTTTGTTATTTCAGTCAATATAGAATGACCAAAGAGAATACAATTTATAAGCATTGAAACTATTTCAGTAAAAATATTGTACAAATGAAGCACTCTCCATTCTGCTGCTGGTTATTGATGTTTTTAGTTGTCAATGCTATTTAAGTAGAACTTACATTTTAAACATTGGATGTTAATTTCTTTTTAAAGCTGTTACAATTGTCTAGAATTTAGAGCAGTACAAAGTTTTGAAGGACATAAACTCCATTTTAGTAAACCAAAAATGACAAAACCAAGATACCCTAGCATATTGTTTACTTTGATTGTTTACAAGCATAAATTATTACATCATCTAGTTTTTTTATGTGATTGTTAAAAAATGGAGATTTCTGACGCATAATTTTATAAAGGATTTAACTTTTGGTTGAGTATTTTTTATTAGTTTTGTAAATAGGACATTTTTTTAAACTTTGGGATGATCAAGCTAAGCTCTAGAAATGAAGATGGATAAAGGTCTAAAGCTATTTTTTTTAAAAGCACTTGTAATAAAAGTGTCTGTTACCTGAAACCTTTCTTTAAACTCCATAGGTTTCATTCCATTTTGTGATGTCCTTCTCTCTGATTGTAGTCTATAGGTAAGGTTTGTATCTATTGGAAGCTGAGACAAAGAGGACTCATGAACATTGTGTGTGCAGGGAAAGTTGGGAGACTGGCAGTTCATGTTTTCATTTACATGTTTTCTCATCACAGGAGAAGGCATTTCTTCCTCCTCACTGTCACTACAGTGATGACTGCGCCTATATTTGTAATAGCTCTCGGCAGCCGGCTGGTAAAAATGCCCCCATGAGTTGACTTCTCTACTTCGAGTTGAGCCAGAGCGTGTGATGGTTTCATTTTGTTGGCCATGTGAAATGATGTTAAATGAATTTTTGTCAGTATGAAGCTCATTTTGATTAGTGTTGTTATTGTATCTGTTTGTGCTGTGGTTAGTTGTCTCATTACTAGGGACTAAGTCTGGAGAATATTGCCGTTGTTGGTAATGTTGATGGTGATTATGACTGAAATGGTGATCACTTTGATACTGACTATATTGTTGTTCTCCATCTACATGACTATTGAGATCTAAGATGTTATTAAAAGCTGTAGGACTAACACCAAGCTTAAGTATTTCCTTAGGGCTTGAAGATATGACAGGATGATGGTCATCACTCAAATAATAAAGTTGATCACTGCACACTTCAGTGTTTGACTGTTGGTGACTATTGTCAAGGACAGTGTTATGCATCTGTCCATTCAAATCATTGCCATTGTCACTTTCCTCATCACTTTCCCAGAAACTAGTAGAATTAAGTGGATAAGAATGAGCTTTCTGTGAAACCTCTTTCCCTGGGAAATCAGTGAAAGCTCCACCATCAGAGCACAGCTGGATATTTGAATGAGAACCTATGATGGGAAGGTGCTCATGGGATGGAGAAAACTCAGAACTTGTCAAGTAGGGATTGGATGATAACTGTCTTACAATAGGTCTTTTCTTTGGCTGATGGGATGTGGCATTTCCGGTAGATGATGAGTTGACAAAATGTTTCTGTGACTGTGGTGTTATATCACTTCCAGGTGAAGTTGACAAGCTCATATCTGAAGCAGCTTCGCTAATATCACTTACTGAAGCACTGGAGTTTAACAGTTCTGCAAGATTTTCTTGTTGATTCCTGTTGCCCACCAAATGTGGGTCAGGAACTGTTTCAGACATTGAGACCAACTTTACTTTAATGCATGTACCTATGTACACATAAATTACATAAAAGGGTTTTATTGAAAATTTCCGAAGTATCTACATAAGTCACACATTATATGCCTGAAAAAAAAATGAAAAAAAAAATATATATTACAAAATATAAATTATCAAAAAGGTATTTCCAATCTATAACAACATTAAAAATTCTTTTTTTAAAACAAAGCTAGTATTGGGTGATATTGCATCAATTACTTTGAATCAATCATTTAATTACTTTTGATAGATCTAGACTAACAACAACAAATTTGTGCAATCAGAAATATTTTTTATTGTTTTTGTTCAGCTCAACTTTCATGCTTATAGAATGCTCAGTATGTTATAGTCCAATCACTTTTATAGACCAGTTTTGGGGTGAGGGGGGGTATCTGGGTTAAGGTTTCTGTGCTGCTTTTTCAAAAGCTATTTTTTTTTAAAGTTGCTAGAGTCTCATCTTCCAACTCAAGGTTTCAAACCTCCAAGATGGAAGGTCAATGTATTAGCTACTGAGCTATTCAAGTCAAGTACTTATAAAAATAGAAGGTTTTAAAGTCTAAAAAATAAAAAGTCATTTTTAGTGAACCATTTAATTCTCCACACAAGGCTTTCATTTTTAGTGAACCACCTATTTTTCTACATAAGGCTATCTCCTCTTAGCTTACTACTGTTCTATATTATAAAACAAAATTAATTAATTACAACTAATTGATTAACTTTATTTTGGTTAAATTCTTTTAATGATTCATATGTAGTCATCCACAATGAATAATTGTGCAAAGTTTCAACTTGATACGAGAAGGGCAGTGGGAGAAATAGTGTGTACAAGATTCCACCTAGAAAGACAGACAGGCTTATTATAGTGTGGTAACATGTTACTAAACATATGAGCATAAATAATATCCCCCACCCAAAAAACAAAAAAAAAACAGAACTAAGCCAAAACTTAGGAAGTGTTCATCCTGAGCGCCAGAAGTAGTTCACATTTTTAACAAGTAAAATGTGTTTTGACTTATTCAGTTGTAGGAAGACTATGGTTCATCTCAAACACTTTTTCATATGACTGTTGAGCCCTATTATGGAGAGACATTCCCGTTCACATATATATATATCACAGGTTAAGGTGGCTTTCGCTTTGGAGGTAGAGGAGCCAGCCATTTTTCATATGTTATGCTTTTCTTCCAGAGCTGAGGCCCATGTTTTATTACATCCATGTTTCTTGAGCCAGATGAGAGTTGTCCATAAAGAATGATTTTCGGGATGCAACTGTCCTCCATCGGGCGAATATGTCCGAGCCAGTGCAAGTGGCATAGTCTGAGGACTGTAAAGATGCTGGGAAGACCTGTTCACGCAAGGATCTCTGTATTGCACACTCTCTTGCCATGTGATTTTCAAGATCCTTTGGAGGCAGTGAAAGTGGAATGAGTTAAGTTTTCTCTATTGCTTTGCGTAGGTAGTCCACGACCCACTGCTATACAGTAGCATACTTAGAACGCATGACTTGTAGATCTCCATTTTGGTCGTAAGCTTCTGGTTTTCCCAAACTCTTGGTCTGAGTCTAGCGAGGGTCGATGCAGCCTTCCCTATGCATTTTTGTATCTCCTCATCTAGAGACAGGTCATCTTGAATTGTAGATCCAAGATAGCAGAATTCATTTAACTCTTTCAGTGAGGCGTTACTCTCAGAAAGTAACTTTGCTAGCGCTGGTGAGTGCAGCGTTACTCTCAGCGAGTAACTTGGTTTATAATATTTATTTCACTATCTTTTTTATGTTAAACTTTTTATTTCTCTCTCTTTTTTTTTTAACTTCCTGGATGTGGGAGCGATTGTTCTTTGTTTTGATAGTAAATTCGATGCAGTACCAACACTTTAAAGACAATAAGTTAATGGTTCCTCTTTTTTACTTTATTTCCCGGAAAAATGTAAATAATACAATATCTTAGTGCATTTGTTCATCTTTTATGAATTTAAAGTGATTAAATGTGTATAATATTTTGATTTTTTAAATATTTACAGATTAAATATATAATTCAAAGGTTAAATCTTTCAGTATATGGATTTTTTTATGAATTTTAAAAATATTTTCTTTTTCCGTACTCAGTTTAAAATTAATGAAAAAAAAAAATTTGTTTGAATAATTTATTTGATTTACTATGAATAATTTATTTGATTTACTATACTTTTGTAGCCCATTCCTTTTCCTTTAAAATAAAATCAAACATGTTAGATTATTTAATAAAATAAAAAAGTTATAGTTGTTTTAGTAACTCAACCCCCTTGAAAATTTGAGTTCGTTCCGGAAAACTCCATTTTTTCGATCAAAATAATTCGCACTGAAAGAGTTAAGGCATCCAGCTTGTCAATGGAGGGTGGTTCAATAGCTGGTGGTCCCATAACATTTGTTTTCTTCATGCTAATGGTTTGGCCATACTCTTTACAGGCCTGAGAGAAGCAGGACATTTGTGACTGAAGCTCCTCTTGTGAGTGTGCCACTACCGCTGCATCGTCCGCAAATAGCATATCTCATGAGGGTGGTTCTGTTTTTAGTTTTGGCCCACAGTCTGGCAATATTTAGAAGTATGCTATCAAATCTGGAATGGAGATAGATGCCTTCGGTGAATTAGTTAAATGCGTGGTTGAAGTAAAATATAAAAACAATCTTTTTAAAAACAAAGCTTATCTAAGGGAAAGAACCACAAAATCACTGCCATATATCTCAATAACTTATTAATAAGCTCCCTTTTTTATAAAACAAAATTAATTACCAATAATTTGGTTTTATTTATTTTTTTATGGATTGATGTTTTGTCACTATGAATAGTTATTCAAAATTTTAACTTGATCCAAGAATGGGAAGTGGGAGAAAAATGTGTACAAAACATAAAAAGGGGAATAACTCCACACACAAAGCCACATCTCTCAAAAACTAGCATATGTTTCCTTTTTTAGATACCAAACAAAATAATTAATTACCAATAATTAATTAACTAACTACAAGATTATACTTCAGTTTTTAAGCCCTCTACTTTTTATGTGTTATTTCCTCCAATATTTGAAACACTGGCTTAGCTCATTTAAATCAGAAGGTCAGATCCCCAAATTGAGCATGAATTTTACATTTATTTTTTTAAATAGCATTTTTCACACAATTTAATTTTAATAAATTGATCAAAATAAAAGTTCAAAAAGAGAATTTATAACCACGATACTAAAATGATTTTCAATACTTCAGTTAAAAATTTATTTTGTTAAAAATCATAAGAGAGCCTTTTAAATGGATGGTTAATAAAAAGGTGAACAGTCGAAGAATACTTATATTGTATGTTGGACTATTTTCTGAGGCGTAAAGTGTGTGTGTGGGGAAATAAGTGGTATTGTTAATCAAATTCTCTGGCAAAAAATAGAGCCTGTTTCAGTGTTTGTTATGGAAGAGAGTTGGGGGGGGGGGGGGAGTGATACTTGAATTTACGGGCTGATACAATTCAACTTAAGTTGACAGAATTAACTGGCCAAAGGATTGTAAAGGGGAGTGTTTAACTTTAAACTTTTTATATCATTATATTGTTATAAATATAAGTAAGAAAAAAATGGGAAAGGTCCATGGCAAAATAAACAACACAAAGCCTGGGAACAAATCAGGTGTAGTGTAGCTAGTGGGTAATGCTAGTATTTTAAATATTATTATATTCAAATTATTATATCTATTTCATTTGTAATCTATCTCAGAATTTCCTTGTTTTTAAATATGAATTCTTAAAAGAATTTTTTTTTATATACTAATATAGATAATCTAGTGAAGTCTAGTCATTATGATTTTTATAGAATATTATTTTTATGATTTTTATAGAATATTATTTATTATTATAATATTTTACTATATATATACTATCATTGATATAGATCTAGAAGTTACTGTCAAGATCTATTTTTGTAATAAAATAATCTCTAGACTCTATACTCTATTATTGATTAGATTCTACTTTCTAGAACCCTGATTCTAGGACAAGACCACTTTACTTTTATCATTTCATATCGTCATAGATTTGATAGATCATAATAGATCTAGTTTAAATAGTAAATTAAATTTAATCATTTAATCAAATTAATGTATTTGTATATCATAATCATAAGACATGATGATAAGATGATGATCTATAAGTGATTAAGACTATTACTATATATATAGATCTAGAATCTAGATCTAGTATACTTGAGTAGTTTATGCTATTCGGACACCTATAGGCCAAAATTTCAAAGTTTGACTTTGACAGCGCGTTATTTGATACTGGTTTGACATAGAAAAGAAAATGAAGTATCAAAATCTTCTTTAGTTTAAGGAGAATAAGGATAACTACTTATATTTGTACCCCTAACCTATATTTGTTATTATTACATTTACAGTCAAAGAGGCCATATGTTTTCATTTAATTCAGACAAATTTGACACACATTATTTGATTCTAGACACTATAAATTATTTCGAACAGTCTCTATATTTTGGAATCAATAAACTCAGATTTTAATTCTATATTAATATTAACTAAATTTTTAAGATCCTCTCTCTCTCTTCATATATATATATATATATATATATATATATATATATATATATATATATATATATATATATATATATATATATATATATATATATATATATATATATATATATATATATATTGTTATGCCATGATTAGAATTTAGTATTTGTTTCGGGAATAAGGGGAAAGTTTTACATAGCGACAAGTGACATGACAGATCTTTAAAAAACAAGAACGCTCTATTCGACAATAGAGTCACCACGTCTTTTGAAGATACAAACGGCTAATAACGAAGGACATTGGACGGATCCCTTTTTCAATATTAAAGGTGTTTATTTTGTTAACACTCATGTCAACTACCTAATTGGATTGTTTCGGCCTTTCGCCAGTGTTTACTGAGTATTACCTCCTTTTTACTTCATTGTTAATTGTTTGGATTTGACACGGCAGAAGAGCCATAACAATATATATATATATATGTATATATATATATATCGTTTATAGTTTATTTATTTAAATACCTATATAGATATAATCTATGTGTAGAAACAGACAGAAATAAATCTATATATAGTCTATAGATCTATAAATTAATTATTATAATTTAATAAAACATGATATTTTCAACTAGGCTACATGTATTCTCTCTATCTCTTTCTTTTAATTCCCATCCAAGGACCCTCTTCTGGTTTTCATAATTTTAATGTTTGTTTTTGTTACACATTAACACCCCCTTCCTCAGATAGATGCTTATATAATTCTTTTCATGACTCTCTCCGCCTTCCCTCCTGTTTGATAGGTTGTGACACTACACGCTTAGTGTATACCTCTCCTCACCGCCAGCTCACCTGGCATGATCACCTGCAGTGGGCATGGTCTCTGGCTTCAAATTAGCAGCCCGCACTTTTTCTTTCATTCATAAATTATATATTCTACATATCTCGATCTAGGTCATGTTTATTCATTGAAAAAATCATAGATTTATTAATCCCAATAATATTTCTAATTACGATTTTGCTGTGTCCAATAAAGGAGAATGAGTTAAATTCATTATTATTCGTTTGGACATCTCCTTTTTTAATTTTATCTAACAGCTAACAGTATAAATGTGATTGGAATGTCTTTCTCAAAATGTATAGAAGCTGATTTTGATATGCCCATCAGCCTACAATCAAATAGGCTCATAATATAGCCCTCATCCCTTATATGGATATGAATTGCAGGGGGGAGGTTAAAACAATAGCTTTACATGTACATGGTTATCAAGAATCTAAAAAACTGCCATCTGCTTTAGAAAAGCGGAACAAAAATACCGGAACTTATCTAAAACTTATCTAAAATTGAATATGTGCAGTCCCGAAATGTCGATTTTTGCTCCAAACATAAAAACAAATGAATTACAAACAAAAAAAGTGATGCGTTCAATAAAGGAGAATTTGATGGGGTGTCCAAAATATATTATAAGAGCCTCCTACTTATGTCTATATAAAAATTATCATCTAAAATTACTAAAATACTAATAATAATAGATCTATATTTTAGATCTAATAGTTTTTTTTTTAAAAATAGTTTAGTTTTAAGTTTAAATAGTTTAATAGTAATTAAATTATTAATACTATATATATATATATATATATATTATTATTAAACTTTAAACTTTTTTATTTATTATTATTATTAATTAAAAATTATTACTAAGTAATATTTTAGCTAGGCGAAAAAAACCTGGAAGTGCGGAAGTAAAACATTAAAGTTGAGATTGCGTTTTTGACTCTTTTTTTTTACATAGGCCGCACTTCGAAATTTATTACATTTATGAATGAAATGTGAGAAGTTTTAAATTTGTGTTATCGATTACTTTAGACAATGGCCTAGTTAATGCTTAATTAAGTTGTTTTTTTTTTAAGTTATTTATCATTTTTAAATTTATTATCAAAATTACCCCTTTTTTGTTTTTAGCAATACAGGGTCCAGGAAAATGCCCCATGATTCTTTTTTTTTTTTTTGGTGCTAGATATCATGCCTGGCTATAATTCTACCAAGTTTTATCGCGATATATCGATCGCATCACTCAAAAACTTGAAAATAGGGTTTAGCATTGTTGGCTATGGGATTTACAGTTTTTTTTGTGAGTTTTTGATAAGGAAATTTTGTCCTCGATGTTAAACCACTTCAGGCCACGTAAGGCCTAATATTCTGGATATATTCAAATAGTTTTAGGTTTTATTTAGCGAGCGAATGAATTTTAAAGTGCATTTGAAAAAAATGGTTTCAGAGGATTTTGATCCCACTTTTTAAATATTTTCTTTTTCTGCCATCTCAACGCCGCCATTTTGTCCCCGCCTCTCTGACATTTCTTGTAATCTAGATCAGAAAATTTGTTTATTAAATTTCATCAATATTTACATTTTAAACAAGTAAAGTTCATAAATATAAATGAAATAAGATTTATGAGCTAGAAATTTACTATGAATACTAGATCTACTATTAAATTTCTTAATTAATAAGTAGATCTATCGTCTACGAAACTCAATTCCAACTTTTTAACTTTTTGAGCGGGAGGGTGTCTCGCCGGCTTAGCGAGCGAGACTCTCTCATCTTACTTGTTCCATGTCAAGACTCAACCAATGTTAAGCCAAAATGACACAAAAAAATCATAACTTTCTAACTATTAAACATACATAATTTAAACACCATTGGAAAGTTCTTTCAAAGTATTTTAATGATGTACTAACGAAAAATTATTTTTTCAAAGATAATTTTTTTATTTCACCTCCCTAATTTTATTTAGAACTAATAATTATATAGAATAGAATTATAGAATAGAAGACTAACTTAACTTCTTAAACGTAAGACTACTCTAACAATTGAATTAACAACTAACAGTAACTTGAGTAACACTCTTCTTGAATCTTCGTTTGACTCTTCTCTCTTGCTCTATCGAACACCTTCGTTTTAAGGTACTTATTGAACACCCCATTGTATTTTTTAAAATTCTCCTTTATTTCGATGATTATGATGAAACTAGTCCATTCCTATTGTGCATCGTCCATTTCTTTATAGTTAAGTTATATTTAGTTTCATTTTCACCCGTGGATCATTTTTTTACTTATATATTCAAAGTGCATTGGTAATATTTGTATAAAAATTTCACTTTTTTTGACCTCTTGGAAAGAGTGAAGTGAGTCTCGGGTTAAGGGTATTTTTTAATGCCAATGATGCTTCAGCTCAACAAAACCTCTATAATACGCTTCTAATTAGGCTGAGAAATATTTGCAACTATTTTCTTTAAAGTGTCCTTTGCTACCTAAACATGAAAATTGAGGTTTAAAAAGGGGGTGTTCGATAATAGCTGTTTCTATATAAGCAATCTCAGCTTCGTAAGATATCGAACGCCATTTTAATGTTAAAATTAAACATCAAAGGGATATAACCCAAAGAAGACAAAAATTTAATTTATATATTTTTTAAATAATGTAATGCAAAGTACATATATAAATTACCCATGTGTTATAATTTGTATCAGCTATTTGTGGTTTACCGTAAATGTGCTATATTTTTCTAAGTAAATAGATTTACATCGATATGTACTAATTGTACCCATTTTAAAAGCTTGATTTTATGACACATATAGTTTGATGCTATTATCATCGTTGTGTTATCACAGGAAAAATAAATATAGAATATAACACAGGAACAATGAATTTAGAATATATCCAGTTGTGTTTTTTTTTCAGATGCCCCATTCTATTAACTTCTGAATTATGTGTTATAAATAAATACCTGGCGCATGTGCTTAATGTGAAGAGATATTAATAAATCGAAAGGGCTAAGGGGGAGGTATAGAATATAGATATGGTATTTTGAAATAAAAATGTCTTTGGTAGGTAAAAAAAAGGGGGGGGGGAGAGAGAAACAGTAAAGACACAGTATCAAGAGATCATTAATAATTGATCGACCATTAAAATGTAACGTCAGCCTCAAATACATAGCTGTGCTTCTTGATCTAGACGTGTGGCGCAGGGTCTAAAAAAAAATTATATATAAAGTACCATATACCATAAAGTATGATAAAGCTCATAATGCGCTACAAAGACACTCCTTTGAAACATCACAAATACTCAAAATAATAACAATAACACATTTAACCACTCTCTTATTCTGCCTACACCCCCTTACCCGCGCTTTCTTCTTACGCAATTACGCATCTTCTTTTTTGAAGTAACGTCTGTATTATATAAGATAAGATTCCACTCTCCAACATTCACACTTTTTCAGTGCAAAGTAACAACGTAAATTTCCAGACTCAATCCAAACGCAGCCACCAGACTAACACACAAAAAAAAATGGTCAGTGACAGCCCAACACACAGGTGTAAACCAGGCCACCAACACAGCCCCAAAACATTGTTCAAGTTGTAGTAAGAACAATGTTGAGGGGAAAGGGGGAGGAGCCATCATTCGAGTACCTACGGTCAAGCCGCTAATTAGGTCACAAACACTAGGCGTGATAGATATATAGATATGTTGTTTGTGTGTGTGTGACAAATACTAAGAGTGCTCTAAAATACGGTGTTTTTTTTTTGGACAACCAGGTGGATTAGGGAGGGCGGATCTATCTACATCTATAGGTAACACAGCTCGCAAGCTACCATATCTTTTCAGCACCCCACCCTTCCCCACGCAGATAGAAAAATATCTAGCACTGACTTTTGGGCTGTTACATACACTGAGCGTACTAGATCGGCGGCTAGTTACGTAGGGCCGCGTACCGTATGTTTTGTTTTTAGGTCAACCAAGTAAACTGTTGTGTCCTGCAATGACTTGGGGAGGATTATCTATTGGCTACCAAAGCTTATTAGGCTCTCCCTCAAATAGATAATATCTGGATTTAATTTATTAATGGCCTTATGTCTCAAAATAGCTTAGACCTAAATAAGTACTACGGTAATGCGTTACTGGGATTAGCACTGGTCATCAGTTTCTAAGCAGAGCTGATCAGTGATAGATTCCTTCAATGTGGACCATGTGAAAATGACTAAAATCAGTCTGTCTTGACATGGCGTAAAAAGAAAATGATATAAATAAAAAAAAAAATAGATTATAACACTTTTGAAACACCATACTTTTCACAAAATTTAAAGATTATAAAACTTTTAAGACACCATACTTCTTGTGTGTTCGATAAGTTCTTAATATGTTCGATAAGATAAAATAAAGGTAAAACTGTGTTCGATAATTTAAGCTTTTGAAATCATCGACCTGACCCACTTTAACATCAAATATAAGTTTAACTTTGAGTAGTAATAGAATTTTATAAAACATGTCTACTTTTTAAGAAAAATGGATTCAGGAGTTCACAGATTGTGACAGATTATCAGATACAATCAGTTTTTTTCTAGGTCTAATTTTTACGGAGATACACAAATTCAAACATAAAAAATGTCGGCGACTGAGCTTAACTTGTTCCATAAACGTAAGTTACTCTTATAACTCTAGTACTCTAGTCTAGTCTAATTTTAAATTTACTCTAACACTCTAACTTCTAGTCTAAGTCCTAAGTAACAGTGACTTGACTCAGTGACTGACTGAGTCAACTGAGACTGAGTGAGTAACAGTAACATTTACTAATCTGGCCACGTACATTAAATTAATACCTCTAGATTTAGACTAGATGAGATCTATATAGATCTATAGTGTAATATATGGCAATATCCGCATTGAGCGTCGGTATTTACACTCCTGGCCATTTTTTCTGCGTTGTCAAGGATCAGGATCAAGACCAAAAGCATTATCAAAAGGGGGAATAACCTAGTTGTTTTTTAAATACCGACTTCAATCACGGATAGGAAGAGAGAGAAAATAAACTAATAGAAATAATAGAGCTCACAGACCTATATAAAATACCGACCGTAAATACGGATAGCTATGTAGATTGAATAAACAACTAAGAATATACACTATTACTAGCAGTAGTTTTGAATAGGGGGAGGAGAGAATAGTATATTATTATATATTTAATAAATATATTCTTATTAATTACACCTTGGTTACAATGATTGCAGAAAAAATAGTGGATTTAGATGTGGCATTTGTATTTGATATAGACTAGGTCTAGGGGCAGAATTTTTGGATTAAAATTTAATGTGCTGTCAACATGTAATATTTCTGAGTTAAAGTTGAGATTAATATTGAATTTAAATAGCTGTACGCATACCGGGACGTCTATCTAGTCAAATGTTAATGAAGTCAACATTAAATTATAAGTATAATAATTACATACCGGTACAGTAGTTGATCTAGATGAGGAAAAACATTATTCTAGACAGATGTAAGAGAGCAATATTTGATATAGACTATGACTAGATAATAGGTGTAGATTGTGTGTGTGTGTTAGTGTGTGTGTGTGTGATAAGAACTGAATTTAAATACACCTTCATCTTGGTCTATATAGAGATTAATGATTAAATTTTAAATAGATCTATTTAGTAATATTTTGATTACCATTTAAATAAAATAATGTTGAGATCAATATTGTATTTAAATAAATCTAGGACTACTGCAGCATTTCTTGTATGTCTGTCTAGAATAATGTTGAAATAAGTAAAATACGACATTATATTTTTATTTCACCTATGCCGGTGCTGTCAACATTTACTTGAAACGGACATTATTATTGTGATCATATTTCTTTTAGACTTCGGGCCTATTAAAATCTCAATAGACAATATTTAGCATCGTTTTTTTTTCAACGCTGGATGAGTGGATCCCTGTTTTTCTGTAGCAAAGGTTTTGGGCCTTGTAAGGGCCCCAACTGCTCCAGCTCATACTAACCACATGGGCCCCATTTGGGGGAGGAACATTGGCCCAAACAGGCGCCTATAGGGCTGAGTCTGGGCTCAGTCAGGGGGCCCAGAAAATCCCTTTGTGAAACCCTTGCGAAGCCTGTAAGGGGAAGGACTTGTGGGCCCCAACAGGGCGAAAGATAATTGGCCCTTTGGGGGCAATTAATGAAAGCCCAAACATGGCCCTTAAAGATCGAGTCTAGGCACAATGAAGGGGCCCAGATAAAGCCCAGATAGAAACCCTAATGGGGCTATTATGGGGCAAATGTTAAGAGGCATGAAAGGGCTAACTACATGGGCCCCATTTGGGGATGAACATTGCCCCAAATGAGGGCCCTAAGGGCTGAGTCTGGTCTCAGTTTGGGGGCTAAGATGAATCCCTGATGGAACCCTCATGGAGTCAGTGTGGGGCTAACATTTAGGGGCCTGAAAGGGCTGAACACATGGGCCCCATTTGGGAGGCGAACATTAGCCCAAATGGGAATCCTTAGGGCTGAGTCTAGGCTCAGTTTGGGGGCCCAGAGAAGCCCTGATGGAACCATCATAGAGCTAGTGTAGGGCTCACCATTCGTGTGAGGTGTCCATAATTAATCCCTATTACATTATGACCCTTCATTCTTCCCAAAGAGGTCCACGAAGACTTCCAAGGGGTCTACGAAAAAAAAAAAGATTTGGGTTTCTATGACATATAATTTGACAGCAGTCACAAGTATAACAACTAGAAAGCTAGTTCCACAATTCAGGAACATTACGCACGAGTGTAAATAGTTAAATTCCTCACATTAAGTACAACTGTACATTTGTGGTGAAATGTTGCAATATGAAAAGACAATAGCAAATTTAAAAAATAATCGTTAAATTGGTTTCAGAAATTGCTAACTCTAGTAATTCCTCAATTTAGAATGTGAAAAAAAAGGAAAAGTGAATGTATAATACAGTATAAATATGAATTAAAAGACATTATACAGTTAACTAGCGTATTTTTCTAAGTTGTAAGTACACACACACACACACACACATACATATATATATATATATATATATATATATATATATATATATATATATATATATATGCGGCCCCCCATTCCAAAAATTTTGTTAATGCGGCCCTCGATACAAAAAGGTTGCCCACCCCTGATTTACACGATCGGAAATATTTACGGGCCCTAAATATGAGAGCGTGTATGTGTCGGTGGCGGCTCCCCGACAAAATAGCGGGAGCAAAATAGCGCCGCCAAAAAAATGGCGTGAAAAAAATCTCTTAAATTTAACATATGCACAAATTATGCAATAATTATAATAAGCTGCTGATTTTTTGTGATGGAAAATAAATGTTAAAGTACTCTCTTTCTCTGCAAATATGGCATACTTTTAGAACTACTAATGCTGAAGAAGATAGAGACCACAACAAAAATGCTATTCAGGACCTTCACTTAAATAAGTCCGGTACTTTTATACACATTATATATAGCCTAAGTATGCCCTACTTAGTCGGGAAATTATAATTAAAAAGTGCAAAGTAAATTATGCGACTTGCTCAATCGGACCTGGACGTAAGGGAAATTACCAAAGGCCTGGAAAGTGGCCACGATAGTCCACGATAGGAAATGCGGCCGACCGACCTGACAGCTATAGACCAATATCCCTAACATCGTTTGTAGGGAAAATAGCTGCAAGAGTGATAAACAGAAGACTCATGTGGTACTTGGAAGAAAGCAAAATCATCGCACCTGAACAGGGCGGGTTCAGGCAACATAAAAGTGCAAATGATCAAGCGATGGTGTTTATGCAGTCAGTAGCTGACGGTTTCCCGAGAGGTACGGTAAGACGCAAGGGCGAATTGACACTGTCAGTATTTTTAGATCTTAAGCCTATGACAGAGTTTGGAGACAAGGATTATTGCTAAAATGAATGAACCTCGGAGTATGCTCAAATATGTATCGGTGACTAAAAAACTTCCTAACAGACAGGACAGTCCAGTCGCGCTACGTACGGATCTAGCGTGTCTCGCAAAAGAATACTTGAGCAAGGTTTACCGCAGGGCTCATCATTATCATGTACGCTTTTCTTAGTCTATATAAACGATTTGATAGAACGATTGAAATGTTGATCTCTGCTCTTCGCTGATGACCTGCTAATCTGGCAGACCGGGATATCCGCTGCAGCTCTCAAGGCGGAAATCCAACGTGACCTCGTCACGATTTCGTTCTTTACCCGTATGTGGAAAATGGAAATAAATTGTACTAAAAAACCCCAGTTCAGACCCTATTCACATTGGGAAAAGACATCCACCAAGCAGCCATAAATCTAAAAATTGATGGGACCACGCTTGAATCGGACCCACGGCCCTGGATCCTAAGCTGGTTATGTCTGATCATTTGTAAGAAGTACGACAAAAAGCCTTAGAAAGATTGAACGTCATAAAGCTAATGGCGCGGTAAGGTCGCAAATCAAGTTAACGCCTCGCAAACGTCTCTAGTGGGCTTAGACTTTAAAAAAAAGGATGTCTTCGCCCCACCCCACCCAATCGGCTAACAGGGGAACGACATAATATAAAGATCGGTGTTTTAATTTTAATTATATAGATATTTAATTGATTCTGTTACCAAGCTGTGATTTCTACAAATAAATTAGAACGCCCCCCCCCCCAGATCGAAAGTTTATGCCATCGCCAACTCCCCATCCCACCAGATTGGCCAACATACTAAATGGGGGGGGGGGCGAAATAATCTAGAAGCAGGTTGAAAAATAATTAATTAGTATATATTATTAACATAACTAATAAATTCGTACACAGATTGTGTGATTTCTTTACTAAAATTCGTTCCCGAAGGGGTGGGGGAGCTGAGGGGGGGGGGCGATTGCTCCTACCTCCCCCCCTGGATCCGCCAATGAATTGGGGCCATTGTGTTTAGCCCTTTCAGGCCCCTTAAAGTTTGTCCCTTACTGGCCTCCACTAGGGCTTTATCTTTGCCCCCTGATTGTGCCCAGAATCACTCTTTAAGGGCCCCCATTTGAGCGACGATCAACCCCCGAAATAGGGCCCATGTCTTTAGCCCTTTCAGGCCCCTCAATGTTTTCCCCTGTTAATGGCCCCATGTCTGTTTATCAGGAATTCATCTGGGCCAACTTACTGAGCCCAGGCTTACCTCTAAAGGCACCCTTTCGGGCCAACATTAATCCCTAAATGGGTCACATGTGTTTAGCCCTTTCAGACCCCTCAATGTTCGCCCCTCTTACTGTCCCCACTTCAGTTTTGTCAGGACTTCAATGTTTGCCCCTCTTACTGGCCCCTCATGGGTTTTAACCGGAATTTATCTGGGCCCCCTAACTGAGCTACTAAGCCCAGACTCACCATTTAGGACCCCTGTTGTTTGGGTCAATTTTCACCCCCCAAATGCAGCCCATGAGTTGTAGCCTTTTCAGGCTTCTCAATATTTGCCCCTATGAGGGTTTCATCTGGGTCCCCCGACCCCAAGTTCACCCCTAATGGCACCCTTTTGGACCAATATTAATCCCTATATGGGTCACATGTGTTTAGCCCTTTCAGACCCCTCAATGTTCGCCCCTCTTACTGTCCCCACCGGTTTTATCAGGCCTTCATTGGGCCCCCTAACTGAGCACAGACTCACCATTTAGGACCCCTGTTTTTTGGGCCAATTTTCATCCCCCAAATGGAGCCCATGAGTTATAGCACTTTTAGGCTTCTCAATGTTTGCCCCCTTACTGTCCCTAAAAGGGTTTCATCTGGGCCCCCTGAGCCCAAGCTCACTCCTAAGGGCCTGCTTGGGTCAACGTATGCCTTCAATTAGGGCCATTGTGTTTAGCCCTTTGAGGCCCCTTGAAGTTTGCTCCTTACTGGCCTCCACTAGGGCTCCATCTGGGCCCCATGATAGTGCCCACAATCACCCTTTAAGGACCCCCATTTGAACAATGATGATCCAAAATGGGGGCCATGTTTTTAGCCCTCGCAGGCCCCTCAATGTTCGACGCTCTTACTTGGTTTTATCCGAAATTCATCCGACCCCCCTATCTGAGCCAAGGCTCACCTTTCAGGGCACCCTTTTAATCTAACATTAATCGCTAAATGGGTCCCATGTGTTTAACCCTCAATGTTCGCCCCTCTTACTGGCCCCGCATGGCTTTTATCCTGAATTCATCTGGGACCCTATCTGAGCCCAAACTCACCCTTAAGGACCCCTATTGTTTGGGCCAATTTTCATCCCCCAAATAGAGCCCATGAGTTACAGCTCTTTCAGCTTTCTCAATCTGTGCCACTATCTGAGCCCAAGCTCAACCCTAAGGGCACCTGTTTTGGGTCAATGTTTGTTCCCCAGATGGTGCCCATAAATTAAGCACTTTCAGGCCCCTCAATGATCACCCCTCTTACTGGCCCCACATGGGTTTCATCAGTGCCCCTTAATTGAGCCCATGCTAACCCCTAACAGCAGAATGGGGCACATGTGTTTAGCCATGTCAGACATCTCCAAGTTTGCCCCTTACATACAGTAGTGGGCATAGATCAATAAAAAAAATGTATAGATCTATCATACTAGGTTTAGATTTGTGTGTGTGTGTGTGTTTGTGTGAAAGAAAAAAAACAATTTAAATACCATCTAGATCTATATATGGACTAATGATTACATTTTAAATAGATCTATTTAGTAATATTTTGATTACGATTTAAATTAAATAAAGTTGAAATCTAAATTGGCCTACTAGCCTATAAGTCTTATCTACATCTATCTGAAACTATTGAGTGTTGTCAGTAACTGTTGACGCAAGTCTTCTATACTGTACTCTTGTAAAGAAAAAATAAATAAATCCAATTTTAATAATAAACATACCAGTGTACCATACACACCATACACACGTTCACGTGCTAATGAAATAATGCATCAACATATAACAGAAATTAAAAAAAAAAAACAACACAAAGACAGATCCTTAACATTTTATTAAGACATATTAATTCTTAGAGTAAAGAAAAAAAAATCATTACAAAAAAAAATTAGATCTAGAAATAATCTACATTTGCTCTATAATTTGCACTAGATCTAGTAAATGTATGGGTTGTTTAAATAAAATAGATCTACATTTTCAAACGCTATCGAACTTTTTCAGAACTATATTTTATAGTTGGCAACAAAAGAGAACTCATTTTATTTTATTTTTTGGTTTGAGTGGTATATATCTAATTTATCGGTAACCAACCAAGCCAATCTGGCAACAGTTGCAGTTTGTAAATATTGACGCTCATTGCGGAAATTGCCTAATATATATAGATCTATAGATTTTAGACTTAGATCTAGATCAAGATTCTAGACTAATTGCCTTAATTGGGTCTATTGATATTGGCAATAAAATTAAAGATTCTGCTATTTCTAACACAGGACTATTTGGTACGTCATTTCCTGTATTGATACGTAACATATATCTAGATAGTGAAAGACTGCTAGAGCTCCGCAGCGCTAACACTAAATTTATAGACCTTATATCTATTCGATTAATGTTACGTCTAGATCTAAATCTATATAGATCTAATTATTATAGTATAGTTTTTTATATCTTGATTCTATAATTTCTATAGATCTAGCTAATCTAGATCTATGTATTTTGTAGGAAAAAGATAAAGACCCATCTCTGTTTGTCTCTTTTTAGTCTTTAGATCTAGACTATAGAGAGTATAGAATCTATCTATTTTCTAATCACTGTTACAGTCAGAATAAATGGAATTAGCATCTTCTGACGCGGAAATTCTAAAATAGTAGAGATCTAAATTTGTAATCTAAAAGTAAAAGCTAGACTATATAGATCTAGACTCTTGATCTAGAATCTAGATTCACTCTATCTAGAGATTAGTCTAAATCTAGACTCTAGATATATTATCATATATGGTAGATTCTTATAACTGAACACCGACTTTCGGGAACTAGACTAGGTCAATTTTTTATTTTACTTTTTTATTTGGTGAAGGTTTAACTTAAAAAAAAACTGAAAGCAGATTCTTATTCTGCAACTAAAGGCTAAAGCCGACTATAAAAATAGTTGTGTTCCTTTGTATTACCACCCATAGTCAAGATTTTATTTTAAAATAAATTGGGTCACCTCATGCCCATGCTCCTATTTTGAACGCAGTTTTTGGGCTTTCTCCTTTAGTTGAACAGTGAGCACCGGTCATTACCGGTGTTAGTGTTGAACACAACTATGTAAATGGTAATAAATTATATCGGTGTTACTTAAAAATTATTTGGATTGTAGTAAAAGAAGTAGATTCACTTTTGCAATGTGTATTTATAGTCTATTTCCTCTAATACTCTCTCTCTTTCTCTCCATATATATATAATATACTATATATAATATATATATTATATATATATATAATATATATATATATATCGTGTATATAGTTTATTTATTTAAAGAGTTATAATATATGTGTAGAAACAGACAGAAATAAATTTATTTAGATTATAAAGCTATAAATTAATTAATTTAATTTAATAAACATGATATTTTCTACTAGGCTACTTGTATTTTCTCTCTGTCTTTCTTTTAATTTTAACTCCCATCCTAGGACCCTCTTCTTGTTTTCATAATTTGGATGTTCGTTTTGTGAAACCTTAACATCCCCTCCCTCCCATAGAGCCATAGATGCTTAAAATTCTTTTCATGACTTTCTCCCCCTTCCCTCCACTGCCTGTTGGATAGTTTGTGACACTACTCGCTGAGTGTATACCTCTCCTCACTGCCAGCTTATCTTGCGTGATCACTAGTGGGCATGGTCTCTGGCTTTAAATTAGCAGCCCACACTTTTTCTTTCATTCATAAGTTATATATTCTAGATATCTCTATCTAGGTCATGTTTATTCATTGAAAAAATCATAGATTTATTAATCCCAATAATATTTCTTAATACGATTTTGCTGTGTTCAAAAAGGAGAATGAGCTGAATTCATTATTATTTGTTTGGACACCTCCTTTTTAAATTTTATTTAACAGTTAACGGTATAAATGTGATTGGAATGACTTTCTAAAGATGTTTGGAAGCTTATTTTGATATACCCATCAGCCTACGATCAAACAGGCTCATAATATAGCCCTCATCCCTTATATGGGTATGAATTGCCGGGGGAGGTTAAAACAACAGCTTAACATACATGGTTACCGAGAATCTAAATAACTGCCATCTGCTTTGGAAAAACGGAACAAAATTACCGGAACTTATCTAAAATTGGCCATGCGCATTCCCGAAACGTCATTTTTAGCTCCAAACATAAAAACATATGAATTACAAACAAAAAAAAGCGACCCATTCAAAAAGGAGAATTCGATGGGGTGTTCAAACTATAAGAGCCTCCTCTAGATCTAGATTCTAGACCTTCTCTAACTCTAGGTACAAGTCTAGATCTCTACATTCTACATTGTAAACTATTCGTCTAGATTTAATCTATGAAATCTATCTATAGACTCTAAGTCTAGATCTTCTTCTTCTTTGGTTTATAATTATACTGAACTTGAAGTTACTCAGACTCAGTAAATATTAAAAGTTACTTACTTACTCAGCTATTGTCTTTTGTTTAAATCTTATTCAGTTATATTGAGTTATTCTTAGTCTTAGTTACCAGATCTATGATGCCAGATCATCAGATGATGGATCTAAGACTCTACTTCTACTTCTTAGTCTATGAGTATGACTAGTCAACTAGTGACTAGTCTATAGAGTAGTCTAGTTTATTTATTCTGGACATTACATGAATTCAAACACTTTCTGTTTTTGTGGTCATTACATCTTTATTTTGATATTTATTAATATGAAACTAGCATGCTGTATTAGCTGTATAATATCATAATGTGCCATGCGCATCCATTTTCCAATTATTTTGACTCAATTTGAATTTCCTTCCATTTAGGCCCGAATTTAGGCTATCATTTAGCTGTCTTTTTATGTAAGAAAAAAGAATTTCAAATTTATAAAAGTAAGTTTTCAGGGTTTTTTTTTCTTATGTTACCAGGATAACTTTACCTCTTCCTAGGGTTAAGACTATATTTTTTGGTTGGCTAAGTCTGTCTATGCTAATGAGCCCGACAATATTTATTCTGTTTTTGGAGCTGATTTATTTGATTCATTAGCCAAGTTGTTTGATTCCATACAAAAAAAAATAATAGGGTGTTTGAATTAAATTAAGATTTTCTTGTGGACCAAAATTTATTTCAAACAGACATCAATGTTAATGATCTTATATATTATATTTGTTTGTTTGTTGTTGTTGTTTTTTGTATAGAGAATAAATGCTTGGAGTGAGCTTGGTACACTGAATAAAGTTAAAGGCCTAGATCTAAACCTACTAGATAGATCTAGATAGAGAGAATATAGAGGATTCAGCTATTTAGAAAATAATGGCTATCTATCCTAACCTGTACTATATCTATGCTAAAAAAGATCATCTGTATTAGAAATTTATTAAATGAATAAACAAAAAACACAAAAATTCAACACAAATCTAATCATGCAAACATAAAAATTAAAATAAGTATAAAAGTCTGTGTAGAAGTCACTATCCCAGTGACCTAATTTTGGTAGAATAAGTGTGTTCATATTTGAATGTTTTGTGTTCGTATATTTTTTATGCATAATTTAAAAACATCTTAATGATTTCATGTGAGGGGCTAAGCCTGAGATCTTAAAATTTAGTTAATGTTAATATAGAATAGAGTTAATGTTAATATAGAATTAATAATGTCAATATAGAATTATTGATGCCTAAATATAGAGACTGTTTGAAATAAATTATTATGGTGTCTAGAATCAAATAATGTGTGTCAAATTTCTCTGAATTAAATGAAAACACATGGCCTCTTTGACCTTAAATATTATAACAAATATAGGTTAGGGGTAGGTGGCGCGCGAAACGATTTTGTGTTGCACACGACGACAATTTTATTAAGAAATGTGTTGTTTTTTTTAAATCATGGAAATCTCAAATTACCATAATTAATAACTGTAAATAATATGGAAGAAGCGCTGGTGGATCATATTCCATATAATTTTTTCATATGACTGTGTTTCATTTGGGGAGCATAGGGCATAATAAATCTTTTTCAAGACAAATCTCGTGTTTGAGCGAGATCTCCTTAGCTTCCACCATTTTGTTGATACTGAAAACGTGTCGTCTTACATCAATTGCTAGCGTTGCCATCAATACATTTTTAGCAGAATAATTACCATAACATTCATTCTCAAAAAGAAAAAAAAGAAAACTTAATGAAGAAGAAGGAAGTGGCAGACCTTTTCAAGAGTGGTGGACTGAAAGATATGGAATGATTCACAGAGAAAACAAGGCCTTATGTGCCATGTGTTTGGAAAGTGTTGTTTGTCAGACATCATCAGTAAAACGTCATTATGAGTCCAATTACAGCTGGCTTTTAGGCAAAAGCGAGGATGAGCAAAAAGAACATATATATCGCGTGAGTTAAAAAAAGCGATTTCACAATCCAGTTCTTTAGTAAACTTTGTTAGAGATAATTGACACAACTGCTGAACAATTTTCACTCCGTTTTGAACAATTTAGAAAATTCGAGTACACCTCCAAATTTATAAAATATATCCAGATACAGTAGATTTTGAAACTCTGGATTCGACCATGTTTTCTTGGATGGGATTACACGACTTTGAAATGTAACTTGTTGAATTTCAGTCCAGTGCAATTTGGAGACAGAAATTTATTGACTTACGAATAAGACTTGAATTAATCGAACGTGAACGGTTAAATGGTTCATTAGAACCTCAGATATTAGCAGAAAATGAGATTCTTCAAGTTTGGAATGACCTGCCTAAAACTTTCAATTCTCTGATAAAAGTAGCAACATCCATTCTGTCAATTTTCTCGTCTACTTTTTTACTTATGCGAATCTTTATTTTCTACAATGAATTAAATCAGATGCCAGAAGGTGCTTGACAGATGAACTAAGTGCGGCGTGTGTAACTTTGAAGAATACACGGTATACACCAGATATCAAACTGTTATCATCTACCACACAACAGCAGAAGTCGCACTGATTGACCTGCCTTAAGACTTCAAATTTGTAGGTCAGGATAATAAAAATTGAATAAACAAGTAATATTGTTACTAAGCTGTTTTTATACATGCAGTTGACTTACTGGCTGTAGCACTTCTTTTATATAGCGGCGTCACTAGTAGACCTACCAGGCACGCAACAATCTTCATTGTTTTTAAATTGAAATTAATTGGCACTATGACTGAAAAAGGTTCGCCAGCCCTGATCTAGTCAATACTGATTATTATATTATATATAGAATTTACTGATATATATATTATAGATCTAGAGTTTAGACTCTAGAGAGATGTATCTAAATCTAGGCCTAGAGCTAGATTTAGAATATATTTTAGTCATCATACTAAATTCTATACATGATACAGTCATCATCTCATCTCTGCCTGGGGTATAGGCCATCAACCAGCTTCCTCCATATGTCACGGTTCTGGGCGAGTCTCCCCAATTGTCCCCACGTCTTGCCCATATGCTTTGCATCTGCTTCCAAATTGCGACACAGTGTATTCTTGGGCCGTCCCCTCTTCCTCTTTCCTTGGGAGTTCCAGGTTAAGGATGCAGGCTTGCGAAGAGTGTGACCTTTCCATCTCTAGCGTCTTTGAAGAATATCTACTTCAATGGGCTGCTGCATTTTTCTTTGCCACAGTTCCTCATTCGAGATCTTGTCCTGCCAGCGGATCATAAGAACCCTCCCCCAGGCAGGCGGTGGTGATGGTGGTTCTTCAGGTCTGATCTCTGCTCCATAAAGTAGTATTGGCTTAACAAATGTGTTAAAGAGCCTGATCTTGGTGGTGGTGCTTATTTTCCTAGATCACCAGGTGTTCTTCAGCTGATGGAAGGCTGCTCGAGCTTTACCAGTGCAGGTTCCGACATCTGCATCTGTTCCTCGATAGTGGTCTAGGATACTGTTGAGATAGGTGAAGCTTTCAACCTCTTCCAGCGCCTCACCTTGGACTTAAATGGGTGTGTTGATGGACGCCTTTATCTTGAGCACCTTGCTCTTCCCTCTGGTGATGGTAAGACCCATTCTAGCTGATGCTTATCATTTCCTGTATCTGCTGTTGTGTGTGAGAAAGAAGAGCCAGGTTATCTGCAAAGTCAAGGTCGTCTAGCTGTTTCCACAGTGTCCACTGTATACCGTTCAGTTTCTGGTCTGTTTGCTGTTTTTAAGACCCAATCTATGGCTAGCAGAAACTAGAAGGGAGAGAGTAAACAGCCTTGTCTCACTCCTGTTTGGACTTCAAATGCGCATGTCAGTTGTCTGCCATGCACTATTCTGCAAGTCATCTCATATAACTTCCTGATGATATTTGCACTTTTTTCATGCATACCAAGCATACAGTCATAGAATGATCTATATAGGTCAAGATCTAGGTCTGCATTACATACAATCTAGATACTAGACTCTAATCATAGTGAGTGAGGTTAGATTGTCAGTTATATTAGTGCCTGTCTACATATTTTTATTACAATATGATTGTCTAGATCTATCTAGAAGATCTAGACTCTAGATCTTCACTCTTCCAAAGAAAGAAAAGGCAATTTTGAATTTAAAATTTTGTCAAAACTATCAGCCTCATAAGCCATTCCTGTTAAGTTCTGTTTAAAAATTATATTAAACCAGCTATAACCGATAGCAAACAAAAATTATATCAGAACAGTAAGATAAGATAAGATAATTTTATTGATCCAATCAAATGGAAATTCAGTTTGACTACAATTGACAACATCACAACAGAACAAATCCTAAAGTTCTGGATACTCTGCAAGAAATACCTTCAACACCAACAGAATCTTTCCGTGCCTTAACTTTATTGATTTCAAGAAAGATTTTAACTGAGTATGGCATTGAGCACTCTGGGACATAATGGAAAAGCACAATATAATTAAAAACATAATAAAAGTAATCCAAAACCTCTACAAGCAGGCCACTAGTGCTGTGTACTTCAACAATAACATTGGGGACTGGTTTAAAACCACCGTTGAAGTGAAAAAAGGCTGTTTACTTTCACCAACTCTTTTCAATATCTTTCTTGAAAGGATAATGGAAGATACTCCAGGGCTATGGAGGTACTCTAAGCAGTGGAGGAAGAAGAGTTACTAACTTGCACTTCACAGACAATATAGATGGTCTAGCAGGGACAGAAGAAGAACTAGCTTACTTGGTGATGCACATAGACAAGATTTATGCAGCATATGGTATGCAAATGAATGCCAAAAAAGCTCAAATTATAACCAATAACCCACAGAGCCTTAAAAGGGACATCAGTATTGGAGATGAATAGCCGACAAGTGTCAGTAGTTCTAAATACCTCAGAGCTATCATTTCAGAAGAAACCAAACCTGAACTACTGGGTAGAATTGCAAAACTCAAAAACAATATGGAAAGACAAAAGCATAACCCTCAACACTAAAATCAGACTGATGCACTCCCTGGTTATGGCCAGATTATCATATATGCTTGCAAATCTTGGCCGCTGACTGCAGAACTAGAGAGGAAGATACTAGCTATGGAATTGAGGTGCTACAGAAAGATCCTAGGTATAACATACAAAGGGTTCTATTAGAGACCAGATCAGTACAGCGATTGGACCCTATGATGACCTGCTAACTACTGACGAAAACCCAAACAAAAATTCTATGGTCATATTACAAGGTCTTTATGGCTTAAAAAGACCTTTCTGGTGGGAACAGTACCAGGAAAAAGAATAAGAGTCTACAGAAAAAGTGATGGGAAGAATGGTCAGGCCTGCCATTTGAAGATACAGTATTCTATCCAAGGCAAAAGGCAGAGAGAAATGGATAAAGATGGTCTGCAGATATTGTGTAGTACCCCAGCAGTCCAACATACTAAGTGATAGATGAAGGTGAAGACTCTAGATTCTTTCTCATCTGCATATAATGCATAGCATTAATAGGCATTTTTAATTTTAGATTCTTCTTTAAGTCTTTTCTCTGTGCCTTTGTGTGTGAGGTTTATTAGGAAGGAATGTCTGGTCTGAAACAGACTTACACCTATCTGGATTCTAGGTATATTATATCTAAATCAAATCAGTATCCACTTTAGGGAACTGCAGGAGAGCTACGGAGATTGTGGCACCATCTACACAGACGGATCCAAAATGGATGGAAAGGTCACATGTGCCTGCTCCTTTCGGAACAAAACAATCTCCTGTAGACTCCCTGATGGCTGCTCCATCTTTACGGCCGAATTGCATGCAATATCGCTTGCACTTATGGCCGTTAAAGCATCAGAAAGGAGGAAATTTATAATCTGCTCCGACTCCAAATCTGCATTGCAAGCTTTGGGGCGGTTGAAGACTGACATCCCATTGGTACATAAGAGCCTGAAGCTGTTGGACCAAATAACAGCCGACCATAGGGATGTCACCTTCATCTGGGTCCCCTCCCATGTTGGCATTGAGGGAAACGAAGCCGCAGACAGAGAAGCAAAGAGAGCCCTAAATCATGCGGTGTCAGGAACCCAAATTCCCTGCTCGGACCTGAGACAAAGTATTGCCTCTGCCACCTATCGAGAGTGGCAGAACCGATGGGAGGCTGAGACTCACAGTAAACTCAGGCAGATTGTGGCGGATGTCAGGTGGCGGCCCACATCTAAGGGTCTGACAAGGCGTGGTAGCACGACCATGTCCAGACTTAGGATTGGCCACACCTACATCACACACTTATTTGTGCTGAAGAGAGAGGAGCCCCCACTTTGTGAGTACTGTGACTCTCGCCTCACCGTGGAACATATCCTCGTCGATTGCCCCAGATACCAGGATGTCAGGGAGAAATATTTTAGAGCCACTAATTTAAAAGCACTATTTGATAATGTCGACCCTGGGAAGGTACTGGGCTTTATCCGGTAAGTGGGGCTATCTACGAAGATCTGATTTATGAATTTGTGGACATGTACTATTTACATTAGATTTTTACCAAATAATTAAATTTTTACTACCTTTACTATTTTAACTGTGAATAGACCTTGTTTTTAATATGACTATAGAATCTGGCCCTTGTTGTTTAGAGAGAGAGAGTAGTCCTTAAGGGACTGCAGGCACGATATGGCCTAAATTGTGCCGATGTGCCTCAAATCAAAAATCAAATCAGTAATTAAATGCTAAAAGTAGATGTAAAGCTTTATTATTAAATTTACCAACACCAGATCAGTAGATTTAGATCTAGTCCCTTTCTTAGAAAAGATCTAACTTTAACACCTAACACTCCTGGATGTCTCTTGAGGCATTTGACTGCTCTAAACAAGATTCTGGATTTAGTCTAAACTATATAAATTATTAATAGATCTATGTAATTTTGCTATGAATTTCACACATTCTATAAAAGACTTATTTTTAAATATGTATTTTATCTTCCAGTTTATAAATCTTCTAAATTGTGAATTTCTAAACATTACCAAGTGCATACAAATGCATTCCAATGGTATTGTTTATGTGTGTATAGTATTTACTTTATGCAACTTACCTTTAGTAGTCTTTGGTAAAGAGAAAACAAAAGGCAAAAATAAAAATGTTGCTGATAATATGGAAACCTTGCCCAAGGAGGAGCAAACTGAATACTTCACTATTCAGAAGGAGGTTGTTGTCATTGGATCTGGAATAGCTGGTCTAGCTGCAGCTAGGAGAGTGGCATCAGATCAGTCTAACTTTTCTGTGGCAGTTTATGAAGCCAGACGAGATCGCTTTGGTGGCCGTGTCTGGACTGATAAATTTGAAGATAAAAATGCCAGAGGTATGTTGTACCAAGATGTAATGTATATTAAACTGATTAAAATTTCACAGTTAGTTCATACAGTAAACACTTCTACCCAGTGACTGTCATTTAAAAAAAATTGTTTTTGGGACTTTATAGCGCATGCAGAGTGCTGTGGTCCAATTTCTTTTATGAAGGGAGGTGGTGTCTGGGAGAAGGCTTCCGTGCTCTTTAATTGCATTGGATGAGTGAAGTCATCTGTCTCAGTTTAGTAAGGATAAAAGGATGAATGTTATATACATGAACAGAAAGACTCTGAAGAAATTAAAAAAAGAAAATTTGAAATGAATAAAATTTAATTAACCAAGATTTACTTGCAATCAAATATTTTCAGAATGAACAATTCATTGAAATGTTTATATTGAATACACTATTTAGTCTCCCACAGAAACAAATATACTTTGTCCAACTTTTTTTTTGTCTAGGATTGGCTGTTGATCTTGGGGGATCAGGACTAAATGTTGTGTCCAAAAACAATCCATTGATTGAATTGGCAGAAAGTTTTGACCTGAAATCTATATCCTTAGACAGCCTTCAGTTTATTGTCCCTTGGGAACAAAAAGTCTACAGCAGAGATGATCTTTCTGAAATTACCAACAAAGCTTTTCAGGTAAAACTTAGACTGGGGACTGTTCTTAAAAATCCCCTTGATAATTTTGCCTAACAAAGTAACTTTTCATTCTTATCTTGAGTACATGAAGAGTGATGTGATCAAAATAGTTTAAAACTTCATCAAACATTTGCATCCTATGTTAAGTGAGCATTGTGATTAACATTGCAAATTCAACATTTTTCTTGATCAGATTCTAGGCAAGGCTTTAAATGAAAGTAAGTCAATGAAACTTGATGTGTCTGTCAAAGATGCAGTAGATAAAGTTCTCAAAGCAGAGCAACTATTAGAGAGGTAATTGAAAGCACATTAATAGTTGAATGCATGTTTATTATCATTACCATTATGTGATCCAATACAACAAAGCAATGGATTAGGCACTGTCTTGAATACTGTATATACTTGATTGTAATAAGAAAGAGAGAGAGAGAATAACGATATTTTCTATGCCAACTAATTCATCTAAGTGTTCATTTTGAAATTTAATAAAATTTAGAATCTTTATTAAATGCATATTTTGCTTTTATAAATATGCCATTATTTTTCATTTAGGTATAAACAAATGTTTATCTGAAGTTAGTATTAAAACATACTATACCTTGTTCTTATAAAAGTATAAGCTGGGAGGCTTAGGGGCTAGAAACAAAGATAAAGCAATGTTCATGAAGAATGTTGTTTGTTTTATTTAATTTTGCTGTTATATATATATATATATCTATATTTATCAATAGTTATGGTGTAAGGTAGTGTCTAAGCTATCAAATATACAACTTTTTTTCTAATTTGTTAAAATTCATTCAAATGATCACATCTGTGTGGATAAAAAATGAAGGTTATTGGGCTTACTAACTATTGGACTTACTAACTGTATATTATGTATTCTTCTTCTTCTAGCCAGTTTTATTGCTGCTGAGCTGTGAGCTCTTTTGCAGACTGTGCCAAGGAAAAAAAGTGTGCTGTTTTTTTCAGCTGTTCAGCACTGCCGTACAGGGTGTTGGTTATGTTGGTGTGGCAAGGTTTCAATATTTTAAAAATGATTTTGGTTCGTTACTCTAGGGGAAGTAATTTTGAGTTTCCCCGCTCACATAAGTAAATATTGAACAGGCACACTACGAGCAACAATTAGAACAAATGAACTGACTATAGGTTGAATAAAAAAATACAAATTTATTTAACAACAACAAAATCACTACTAACTTGGGTAGTGAGTCAACAATGATTCAGGTGGATTAATTTCATCATTGATTGCATATGAAGGAGTGGATAAGTGTTTCTATTTTGTGTTCTTAACTTTCTTTGCTGGTCGGTTGGCCGCTGGGCATGTCTGGTAGACGTGGGAAGGACTCGGAGCTGAATCTTCTTGTAGATGGATGAGGCTTGAGTCGAAAAGGAGTACGTCTGTAGCGAAAGGTGGGAAGGGTATTCTCAGGACCGTAGGTAGTGGGCAGCTGGAGCCTGGACTGGGCAGTTTAAACTGGACCGTAGGCGCTGAACACTGGGCAAGTATCTGGGCACTGGACCGTAGGCAATTGATAGTGGGCACTGGGCTTTAGGGCCGTTTGCAGTGTGCACTACTGAGATTCCTTCTCGCTGACAGAAAGGATGGGGGGGGGGGACTTCAGACGTTGTAGGCTCAGGTTTGGTGACGCTGCTGATCCAGTAGAAGCTAACGGTCTAACAGATGTAGACAGTGCAGATCTAGTGGTAAAAAGACTGCAAGTAAAGCCCTAAAGCCCAGTGCCCACTATCAATTGCCTTATTAAAGAAATCCAGTCTTGACCCGGAATGTCTAAAAAACTATCGCCCGGTTTCAAATCTTCCCTTCCTGTCAAAGCTTCTGGAGCGCATCGTGTTAGTGCAAATTCTTTCTCATCTTGAACAGTACTGTCTCTTGGAAGAATTTCAATCTGCATATAGGAAGTGCCGTAGCACAGAGACAGCAGTGGTCAGGGTACTAAACGACTTACTTCACAATTCCGACAAAGGCCACATATCAATTCTTTCTATGCTGGACTTGTCCGCAGCCTTTGATACGCTAGACCATGAAATTATGATGGCCAGATTCTCTGCAACTTTTGGTTTAGCAGGAGTCGTCCTAAAGTGGCTTGGATCCTACCTGACGGAACGCACCCAAAGTGTCGTTGTTAGCGGGACGGAATCAACAAGCTTACTTTTGAAGTACGGAGTACCCCAAGGATCAGTTCTAGGCCCAGTACTGTTCACTATGTACACATATCCACTCAGCGGTGTCATACGGCCAACCGGCATCTTATACCATTTCTTTGCCGATGACTCACAGTTATACGATTCATCAGTACCCTCAGAGGTGTCCCATCTGGCAGAGAATATCAGTGGTACCGTTGCAAGGGTGAGCGATTGGATGGTTGAAAATAAACTCAAGATGAACGAAGACAAGACAGAAATAATTAAGATTGGCACTAGGAACAATGTCTCAAAAGTTGAAAGCACAGATTCTCTCTTTATCACGAACTGCCATGTTCCTTTTGTCCATGTAGTGTGGAATCTTGGAGTTTTCTTTGACTCAACACTATCTTTCGACCCACACATAAATCAGCTCTGCAAAGGTCTTTATCTGCAGCTGCGCAGATTAGGCCAGATCCGACCATATTTAACAACGGAGTCAACAAAAACGCTAGCTGTGGCATTCATACTCTCCCGCCTTGACTACTGCAACGCCGTGCTAGCAGGTATACCTGATGACAAAATAGCCAAGCTGCAACGTATACAGAACAACGCCGCTCGAATAGTCCTTAAAAAAACTAGACAAGATTCTGCTACTACGCTCTTGCGCACGCTCCATTGGCTTTCCGTGAAAGCGAGAATCGATTACAAGGTCGCCACACTTTGTCATCAGTGTATATATAACAATGAGATGCCCTTGTACCTTAGCGAACTGATTACTCCATATGTCCCCCAGAGAACCCTGCGCTCAATGGACTCAACGCTTTTAGTAGTGCCACGTTTCTCCCTCAAAAGCTACGGTCTGCGTGCTTTTTCAGTTCACGGACCAAAGGTTTGGAACTCACTCCCCATTGATCTCAGACCGACAACATGCTATACCACTTTTAAGAAGAACATTAAGACCTACTTGTTTAAAACTTTTTTAGATTAACTGTTATTTCGGCAGTTGTGTTTATGTTTGTAATGTTGTTACAGCGCCTTGAGCCTACATTTTGTTTGTTAACAGCGCTTTATAAATAAAATTATTAAGTCTAGTGTGCGTGATATTGCACCACCAATAACAACCAGGCACGGTTGTTTAAATTATAGGCGGCTTTATAAGAGAAACTAAGTCCCAGCCTTGCCTATTAAATATAGAAATCTGTCTGGTGGGTGTGAGCGTGGGTTAGAGCCCGCGTCCCTTCTTATATAGATTGGGACTCGAACTCATTAGCATAGCCCGAGGTGCCGGGCCAATGGATTTGTGGTATTTTGAATTTTAAAATAGTATTCGTGCTTGATCCAATGGGATTAAAGTTACTAAATTTCTAAAATTACCGCCGTCCCAAACCGATGTGTGCCCAAACCTGTTTTTGTGTATGTGTGTGTAGCATAACGACCGCAGTCCAACGCGGGACTGGTCGAGGAATGTTGACCTACTGACCCTTAACCCGCCATCCTGGTATGAGTCATAGTGGAAAGCTTTTGTCCCTTCCATATCACATGATCCGGTGACTCAGCCCATACCAAGGGCGTGGTGACCTGGGGGGGGGGGGATTTTCAGACTGGCTTCCCACCTCCTACTGTTTTCACCATACTATTCTAATTTAACAAAGCTAGACACTACATATTGTAACTATTATTCGGGTGTTGAGTCTATTATGTCAATTGGATCCAACTCTTGTCTCGAACGTTTAAGCACAAATGAAACTTTTATATGCAAACGTTTATGTATCGTCACAGTTGGGCTGTAGTGGAAGTAGGGTCTGCCTAAGGTGGATTAGGGAGGGGCATTCAAAGAGGATATGGTTTACGGTTTCAAATGGGTGGGCGCAGTCTCTGCAAAGGGAGAGTTGTGTGGAGTTTATTTTGTTCAGGTGGTAATTTAATAGTGTTGTGTGTCCTGTTCTTAGTTGGAAAATTGTTGATTGTTCTTTGCGGGGGAGGAAGTTAATACTGTCCAGTTTGTTAGGCGTAGTCATTTCTTTGTACATGGCTCTGCCTGTGTTTCCTGATGCCCATTGGTTGAGCCACTCCTCTTTGTGATTGTTGACTAACATTGACTTTATGGTGAGGTAATAGATCTATCTGGTTGTTCCATAGATGAACCTGCCTTTGATAGCTTATCTGCCTTTTCATTTCCCATGATGTCAATGTGTCCAGGGATCCACTGTAGTGTGATATTGATATTTAATTTTGATTTTGTATTATGTATAAAAGAGATGAAATCCAATATTCAAGTAGGGGAGAGTGATGAGAAAGTTGTATCACAGATTGCTTCCTGCATAAATTTATAGATTAGCTGGAGCTGAATCCTTGGTTTCACCATGTCATGGTGATGTTGCTATGATCTTTGGATGGCTGGGAATTCAGTCAACTAGCTGCTAGCTGAGGACTAAATTGATGATGAAATTTATAATTAGCCTGCTTATCACATTCATGACAAAATTTCACTTGTTTTAAACATTCAAAAAGTATTTGTGAGGGAGTGTCCTTCCCTCACATTAGTCCTAGATCAGTGTTTCTCAAACTTTTTTGTCTGGCGGCACAGTAAAAAAAACTACAAAAATTTCGTGGCACACCACGAAAAGCAACAGTTGTTTTATAATAAAAAAGAAAAAAGATTTTACCCGTTTTTAAGTATCACATTTAATGTGAAGGGTGTGCCTATTTTTGAGAGCAAATTTGATCTAATCGAGACTCCAGAGCCGACAAACAAATCGCATTTCATCGTCTATTGTAAGAAGTCTTTCTCTTTTCTTAGACTTGATTTCAGTCAGTGCTGAAAATCCAAACTCACAAAACCATGAAGATGCAAATGGAAGAATTATTTTGATTGCTTTTAAACTGATTGCAGGATATAACTTGTTGATTGAAATCCAAAAGACATCCAGGCTTTTCTCGGCAAAACTTGACTTAAGAACTGCATCGTTTTTTAAATCTATGAGCTGTTCTGCTTCTTCAGTTGTCAGATTTGTAGCTTCATTGTTTCCAAACAGATAGCTGACCCATCCATATTCATTACTTCCAATTGTTGGAAAGTAATGCTGCAATGCTGACTGCAGGTGTGTCAAAGTGTCCAGAATTTCGGGGGTGATTTCTTCATTTGAAGCACATTCATTGTAAGTAGGAAAGCAGTCGAAGACTCCTTTCGAGATCTTACTTTGCCACAAAGACAATTTTTCCCCAAATGACTTCAGTTTTGAGGATGCAGTGATGATGGTTTCCGATGGTCCTTGAAGACTTAAATTCAATGAATTTAATTTATCAAATAAATCAGAGAGAGATGTCACCTTAACCCACCAGATCTCGTCATGAATTGAAAATCCAAAGTCTTTTTTTTCAGCCTCCAAGAATGATATCAACTCGGCCTTGAGTTGGACGACACGTTTTAACACTTTTCCACTGGAGAGCCAACGAACGTTGGTATGATACAGCAGACATTTGTAGTCTGAGTCCATTGCTTCACAGAGCTGAGAGACAAGTCGGGATGCAAGCGGTCGAGATTTGATAAAGTTTACAACTTCAATCACTTGATCCAGAACAGACATAAAATTTTTCGGCAAAGATTTGAAGGCAAGAGCTTCTCTGTGAATCATGCAGTGAACAACTAATACATTTGGATTTTCTTGACGCACAAGAGTGACGAATCTCTTTCTATTTCCTTTCATGGAAGGACAGCCATCGGTGCAAACGCTGACACAGTTTCTCCACTGTAGTTTGAATAGCAAAATGTTTTCGTTCACCACTTTGAAAATATCTTCGCCTTTGGTCGTAGTTTGTAAGTCTTTTCAAAATAAGAATTTGTTGACACATTTTTCATCCTTTATGAACCGAATAAAAGCTAGCAGCTGGGCTTTGTCGCTAACGTCTGTGGATTCATCAACTTGAAGAGACCACAGCAGAGACACTTCATCGTCAGTCACGTCGAAGTGTTCGCAGATTTGATCTTGTAAATCTGACGATAAGTCTTCAATTCTGCGCGAGATAGTATCATTTGACAAAGGAACTTTTTTATTTTTTTCGGCGGCATCGGGTCCAAGAATAGTTTCAACAACTATTGCTAAAGCTGGTGCAATGACTGATTCAGCCTCTGTGTGTGCTTTCTTGCGTTTTGCTAATAACTGAGCTATATTATAACTTGCAATTAATCCCTTTTCTGGCAGCTTTAGGTAGTTCGTAAGTTTCTTAGCTTGTTTATTTTGTTGAACCCTGATGTTTTCAAAGTATTCCTTCGGTTGCGCTTTTACAGCTGGATGTTTTGTTTCCATGTGTCTCTTCAATTTGCTTGGAACAAGCGCTTCATTCGACAGAGTTGCATTGCAGATCAGACAGAATGGCAATGGAGCATCTTCAGGTCCCGAAGATATGAAACCATATCCGATGTAATCTTCTTTGTACCTTCGTTTGGTTCCTTGCTTTTCATTTAACGCTAGCGCAGTTTCATTCTTGCTAACGTATTTCTCCATGGATAACAATGAATAATGCTTATTGATAATTTTTTATTATTAAAATTCACCTAAACAATTTACATGAAACACATCGCTTATTATTTGTAATAGTAGGCTAGTACAGACTAACAAACACTTTCTTGTCTGTTTAAAGTTTAAATGCTGGTTTATTCAAGTTAGATCGTCCATATATATAGGCTTAAAAGGAATTCAATTACCCCCCCCCCCTATCTGTTAATGAGCACATTCTTTCAACATGCCAGCATTGTGGGTTACTGGGTTACACTAACAGGACGGGGCTGACAAAACAATAACATTTACTATCACATTATTATCGTAACCAATTCAAGAACTGACGTGAGTCTGCTAAGGCGGCCTACATTTGAGTCATTATAATAATATTTGTATAGTGGACAATGCCATAACGGCCATAACCTGAAGAGCTAACAACCCTTTCCGTCAATATGGAGCGACCCACTACTATTACTGGTCATTGCAAATGGGGATGTCATCGCAACGTAAAAAAAAATTAATAGTAGGCAGACTTGTGTAACGCTGCACTTGTGGCTTTCTGAAAACTCCCGCGGCACACCTGCAAATCTTCGGCGGCACACTAGTGTGCCGCGGCACACAGTTTGAGAAACACTGTCCTAGATCATCTGCTGTAATTGTGGCCTCATTTTTGTTTTAAATAATGTCATTCTTTTATTTCCCTAGGCCTGAAGCTTATTTTGTTCGATGTTTGCCATCTTACATTCTTGGAGATTACTCTATGCATCAATATAAACCTGAACATTTAGACATTGGCTATGAGAAAGTTTTGTTGGATGGCATGGGTGAATTGGTAGACAGGTTAGTAATACACATTGTACAATAAGATTCTAGTTTGGGTTAAACAGAAAGCAGTCAAACTTTGTTACAGCCTCATTTGTGATGCAAAAACAGTTCAAGTTCAATCTAAAAGAGAAAAATGTCAAGCCTCCATCAGTTTGGTGGCCAAGCAGATAATGTCACAACCTCCAATGCTAAAACACCAACAACCTTTTGAGATCCTCAGGATTAAACACCCCCCCCCCCCCCCCCCCCCCAAAAAAATAGTTTTATTTGCTATATTGTGAGCCACAGCAAAACCAATCATAGAAGGCCTAAACACTGACCTGCAACGTCACAACCTGTGGACAGTTTAAACTAATAACTCATTGCCGTGGCAATCGCTATTAATCTAAACTGCCCACTGGTTGTGTGATGATTGTGTTTGTATGTAGAATTGTGGATGGCACTTGATAGAATCTTGGGTGTAAGAGTTAACGATTTCTAGGTTAGTTTGTTGTTATTTTATTGGTCCATTGGTTGGGGTAGAGTGACGCCCTTTGAGAGATTGTTATTGTTGTCAGAGGCCTGAATTTTGAGACTAATAGTAGAAGTACAGTATAAGGCAGTTTTCATAGTTTGTTGTATATTTAATAGTTCAACATTTGATGGCTTTATTTACAGATATAATATATTCCGATTGCTTTATTAAATATATATTCTGTTCTTAATATATCACCAGTGTTTCTTTGAATTGTTGAAATACATATGTTTATGTGTTCATGTCAAAGTTATGCCAGGAGTTCACAACAGGTTGTGATGTTGAAGGTCTGTGTTCAGGCCTTCTATAACCAATGGTCTTGGCTACAGTATATTAGCTGCTTAAAATAGTTATCAAGTAATAGTTCTATAAAATAAAGTATATTTCTTTTAAATCACTTACATTGCGAAGATACTACACAAATTAGAATTTTAATACTTTAATTGTTATAATCTCCACGTCCAACTGTAGTGACTTAATTTCAAAGGTTTTCTATTCTACATTACATGGGAGACTAATAGCACTCCTTTACTATGTAAAGCAGATGCACTTCTCTGTGTGTTACACCAAAGAAAGCAACTCTCCATTTGTGTTTCAGATTGCTGAGTGGATCCCCCGATGAAGCACCACTACATCTCTATCTGAACAAAGCTGCAAGACAAATTAAAGTTGATAAGAAACGTCACAAAGTTTTGGTGCGGTTCCAAGATGGTTCCCAGGTGTCAGCTGACAGGCTTGTGGTTGCAGTGCCTTCTTCAGTCGTTAGAGATGGTGATTTGTTGTTTGAGCCTCCTCTTCCAAAGCATTATCATCTTGCTATAAAGGAGATTGGTAGGTAGCCTTTGCGGGTCAGATATGCTTTCACATAGACACAAATGTCATTAAAAAGTGAGTTGGCTGACCATTATTATCATAGTTTGTTGGAAAATCAAGAGCTTTGTAAAATTTATTACAAATCCAAACAGGAGTTTGTATTATGTGCTTACATAAGAGTGTGTTGTAATGCATAGATGAAAAAGAAATGGTTGTCATGAAATAAATAATTAGACCAGAAAATTTCTGGCTATACAAACTTAAAAACTTGTGTGGAAGCTGTTTGATAAACAAAATTATAGTCAGCACATGCCTGCATGTAGTCCCGTCTGGGGCATAGGCCACCAACCAGCTTATTCTTGATTCTGGGTGAGTCTCTACAACTGTCCCCACATCTTGCCAATCTGCTTACAAATCTTGGCACCATGTATTTATGCCAATATGGGCTGGTCTCTCTTTCTTGAGGGTTCCAGGTAAGGGCTTGTTTTGTGATGTTGGATGCAGGTTTGCCAAAGTTCCTCATAGTAATCTTGTCTGGCTAGCTGATCATAAGGATCTTCCTGTGGTGAATATCTGAATTTTTTTTCATAGTGTTACGAATCTCACTATCCAAGCTCTCTGCAAACTGCACCAGACACCACCAATTTAAAGAACTTGACAACTCAGGGCTCCAAAGTAACGTAACACTTTAATAGTTGGATAAATAACAGCCAATACTGTACAATTGGCAACACGTACACTACAAATATCTCTCCGATAACACCGTTCCGCCGTATCAATTCTTGCACTGACCTCTCCGTCTCGTTCCGGGCTTGCTCTGGGTTCAACAGTTCCGGACTGACTTCACACACTAGGTTCGTTGTGTCGGACTCGATCACAGACCAAGATCAAGACGCCAGTCATCTCAACTGTACTTGACAGTACTCCGCACTGAACCGGCGTAATGCTCCGTACAGAACCACACCGTTGAACTGTGCTGTAGTGAACCTTCTGTCGTGAACCTCTTTTCTGAACCGTCTTGACTGCGTCGCCTCCGCTCTTATATAGGGTCCCTACTGGCCTTCTCGAACCGGACAGAACGCCGCTCGACGTTTCTAGGTGGTCAGATGACTACAACTCTCGTGACGCTCCTGAGCTCTTGTTCACGACGGCGATCTTTCCCGAACTGTCCTGTTGACACTCGACTCGGCTGACCATCGTAGCTCGTCACGGTTGACCGCTCGTCTAGCGCTGGCCTGGGGCGATTTGCGTCGGCTGACTACACACACACCACTACCCCTCTCTGTGCCACCACCAAGTTTATAACAATAGGTTGATTGTGGTTCTCCAGGTCTCTGCCATATAGAGTATTATTGGTTTAAAAATGGTGTTGAAGAGCCTAATCTTGGTGGTGATGCTTATTTCCCTGGATTCCCAGGTGTCTCTTTAACTGATGGAAGGCTGCTCTATCTTTACCAATGCAGTTTCTTATATCTGTATCTGTTCCTCCATTGTTGTCCAGTATACTGCAAGATAAGGGAAGCTTCCCACCACTTCCAGCCCCTCGCTTTGAACTGGGATGGTTGTGTCATTGGAGGTCTTTATCTTGAACACCTTACTCTTTCCACTGTTTATGGTAAGACCCGGTCAAGCTGAGTTGTCTGTGACAGTGCTTATCTTCTCCTGCATTAACTGTTGTGTGTGAGAGAGATGATCTAGGTCATCTGTGAAGTCAAGGTCATCTAGCTGTTTCCACAGTCCACTATATACCGTACCACTTCTGGTCTGTGAACATTAGGAGGAAGGTAATGAAACTAAATTTCTAGTATCGTATCTGTTTTCAAGATAAGACTGCATGTAACAAACTACATACCATCTAGTTTTTAATAGGTTTATAAATTTATAGGTAAGTGCATACAATTTACACATTTAAAAAAAAATGGGTTCGTTTCAGCACATCATTATTGACCATTGCATCTATTTCAAGAATAGTGTAGGTGATAGTGAAATTAGATTTTCAATAGCAATTAAGCTGTTGAGATCTTAACAAGACTGTTGGACTAATAGCACAAAAAGTAATGGCTTTTCCCTACATGGAAATAATAATTTAAAAAATTTAAATATTAACAAAAGTTTTGTAGTTAAAAAAATATAATCAAGTACTACCTGATTGTGTAAAAAAAAAAAAAAAAGTAATTGAAATAGCACTTGTTATTCAAGGTACAAAAGTGTCACATAGATTTTATAAAGCAAAACCAAGTATTTCAATCAATATTGTTCTGTTCCAGGAATGTCTGCAGGGGATAAAATTATTGTTCAGTTTGAGCATGCCTTTTGGTCCAATGATTATGGTGTATTTATCAGAGCTGTGAAGGAAAAGGTAAAGATTGGTCAGCTTCAAACATGGATCAACATCAAACGTTTAGCTGGTGTCAACACTTTAGCAAGTTTTCTGACTGGAGATGCGGCCGTAAGGTTTGAAAAGCTGACTGAGGAGAATGCCAAACAATTAGGTAAAAACCTTTTTTAATACATTTTTTTCATTAACACAAAAAAGTAGGAAAAATTAGAGAGGGTCAACTGACTTTTCCTAAAACTGTTAAATAGCACTGAGTTTCTTAGTTTTAATGTGCAATTTATACAGAGACACTTCACTTGGATGTGATGGGGTAGCCCTTGTTATGTAGAGAGAGAGTAGTCCTTAAGGGAATGCAGGCACAACATAGCAATTGATTTTGTGCAAATCCTTTGAAATTTTGGATTTTGAGACTGCCTACCTTCAATTCACTGAAAGGAATTAAGTCTTTAAAAATTGTATAATGTCAGTCACTATCAATACTAATATTAGGGGTGCACCGGATAGTTGCTCCAGCTTCTGCCAAATATTCGGCCTTTTTTCACTATTCGTCCATATCACTGCCGAATAGTAAAAAGTACACATATTTAATATGCATAAAGTGCACCTCGTTCTATTAATGTCTGTTATAGAATGTATTAATATTAATATTACAACATAATAAAAAAAGGACCTATATGAATATTCACCAAACATCTTTTATTATAAAGACAAGGCGTGTTAATGTAAATAGAAATGAAACTTTACATTATAAATGCGCTTTACATACAGTGAAGCAATGGCTGGTACATTTTTCCATTTTATCTTGACCTTTGAGTGGATTAGTTAATATCTTAAGATGTTATATTCCTTGACTATATCATGCTGACCAGACGTCTATCTAGCTGTGCGGGTATATCTCCAGAGGTAGAGATGAACAACTCCCACTCCCTTTTTATTTGTTTAGTCCATCACAGTGAGTTTATTGATAGACTGGTGACCACAAGTCAAATACTATGAACGTAGTTTTAATGTCAGCATTTGACACTTTCTAGAGGTCACACCTTAGGAGGGAACTGAGTTTGTTTACTTGGTAGTAAATCTTTAGTAGGGGGCTGGACTTCAAGACACACCACTACACTGGTAACCAGGTATATCTCCAAAGGTAGAGATGAACAACTCCCACCTCTTTTATTTGTTTAGTCCATCACATTGAGCTCATAGATAGACAAGTCAGATATGATGGACGTAGGACTTCTCTAGAGGTCACATGAGGGAATTAAGTTTGTTTACTTGGTAGTAAATCTTAAATAGGGGGCTGGACTTCAAGCCACACCCCTACACTGGTAACCGGACAATGAGTTTGTTTATTTAGAGAAAAATCTCAATCACTTTACTGGACTAGAGGTCACACTTCATCACTTGTGCCGAGTTACTTGGATATAAATCTCAATTAGTAAGCTGGACTAAAGATCACACAACAAAACGAGTGACCCTTTGCTACACAAAACACAAGGCTCAGATTTGTGTATATTAGCGTAAAAGACACGACCAGGCCTATCTTTTAAGGGAGAGCTAAACACCCCCTACTCCTTATTTTATTTATTTAGTCCTTGACACTCAATTTATTGATAGACATTGACCATTGTTAAGCCAGAATGGAAAAACACAACGTGCTAAGAAAGCATACTACACTGTAAATAAATATTACCTTGATTTACTTTTCCTAAGGTGTTAGCTTGAATATTATTCCTGCGTTAAGTGTCTTGATTTGTTAACGATATTGTGAATAATTTGGGAGTGTCAAGTAACTCCTCGTTATTTCTATTTTTACTTACGATGCTTACTTAGCCACTTTGTATCAAGCCAGGGTAACTTTTTACACACCTGACACCCATATGCTTACTATCGTGCCCTTTTGTAACAGTTACAGAAACCATGATAAAATCAGTAATAAATAAGGAAGATGTTTCTTACATACATTCTTTGCACAATAGAATAAAGCAAAGATGTGCATGTGTGTATTTTTTTCCTTGTATTAAAACCTTTAGAAAGAAAGCTAATTTTATTGTTTTATTCTATTGACTAAAATATAACAGACCTTGCAGTAAAGTTTAAAATCACAGAAAATAAATTGATCTAAAGCACCACAATTACATCTAACAACTAAAGAAAAAATATGCTGGAGTGTAAAAAAACATTTGATCTCTGTAATTAGTGTACGGGTATAATAGATCTACATGCTTGACTGACCATGCCAATGTGTTATCTTTTTTGCCTGACCACTCAACACTATTGCGTATGCCCAAGGAAAAAAACGTGTGACGGTCAACACCATCAACTTTACACACTACACTAGGACTACATGTGTAGGCCCACTACATCTATCTGACCAGGTTATTAAAATCAGTCGAAAACACAGTTTTTTTATATAGCTGGTTTTCCTAATGCTCTTAGATCTATATAACTGTAGATCTAAACATAGATATCAATAAAAGGCCTGAAGACTACAATTAAATCTATAATGGGCGAAGCTAGGATTTTTTTTCGGGGGGGGGGGGAGATCTGGGGTAGCTCGCAGCGCCGAGCACTATTTCTGGTATTGAAAGCCAATCAATCATTGGCCTCCTTCAGTCGTAGAAGGACTATGGTTCATCTCAGAGCACACTTCCTCATGTGGCTGTGGAGCCCTATTTTGGAGAGACACTCCCATCCACAGATAGCGCAGGTTAAGGTGCCTTTTGCTTCGGTGGTAGAGGAGCTGGCCGTTTTTTTGATTGTATGTTTTTCTTCCTGAGCTGAGACCCATGTACTTTCACTGTCCATAGCTTTCTTGGTCACTGTCTCTCTCCATCTGTTGCGGTCCAGAGCTATGTCTTCCCATTTGTCAGTATTGATGTTCACTGATTTGAGGTCACGTTTTATTACATCAGAGGTGGGGGCGACCAGTTTTTCTTGTGCTAGTCGCGAGTTGACCATAGAGGATGACTTTCGGGATGTGCTTGTCCTCCATCCGGTGAACATGTCCAAGCCAGCGCAAACAGCGTTGTCTGAGGGCTGTAAAGATGCTGGGAATACCTGATCGCGCAAGGATCTCAGTATTGCACACTTTTTCTTTCCATGTGACATTCAAGATCCTACGGAGACATCTCAAATGGAATGAGTTCAGTTTTCTCTCTTGCTTTGCGTAGGTGGTCCATGATTCACTGCCATACAGCAGTGTACTCATAACGCATGCCTTGTAGATTTCCATTTTGGCCACCAAAATGCATATTCTGAGGTATCTACGGTGCATTATCTTGCTATTAAAAATTTTTATTTCAAAAACCTAATGTGCTATTTTTACTGACTTAGACCTCTCTCGCGCCCTTCGGCGCATTTTCTGGCAAGCTGTTTCCGCAACTCTTATTATGCGTAATTCATTTTGTCGGAGAACATGTCCCGCGAAACCTCATGCGACGCTCTATCACAACCTTACTAAGGGTTCGACTTCCAGTTAGGCATATGATTTCTTTGATTTAGACCTGATCTCTAGAAATGACTCCTAAAATCTGTCTTAGCCATCTTTGTTGAGCCACATTTAGTGTTTTTCAATTTCGGCAGATGACTATTCACTGCACTTTATTAATGGAGCCCCGCCACTGGTAGAAATGTGTAACCTCTCTCGACTACGCTCTTGGAATTCATCATCATCATCATCACTCCTTTGAGTTCCTCATGGATCATAGGGCCTCGACAAAAACACGCCACTCTCCACGGTCTCTTGCTAGCTTTTTTGCTAGCTTTTTGATGGTGTCCCAGCTCTTCCCGGTCTTCTCTGCTTCTTCAAGTACACTGCGTCGCCATGTTCTTTTTGGTCTTCCTCTGCATCTTGTTCCCTGGGGGTTCCACTAGGCCTGCCTAGCTCTGTTGCTGGTATCTTTTCTAAGGGTGTGACCAATCCATCTCCACTTCCTCTCTAAGATCTGCATTTCTATATTTTTCTGTCCACTCATCTCCCACAGTTTGGTGTTTTCTACTTTGTCATAGCAGTGTATTTTTAGGATATTTCTCAGGCATCTGTTGATGAAGGTCTGTATTTTTTTTATTGTGGCTTCAGTTGTTCTCCATGTTTCAGAACCATACAGTAGGACAGCCTTGACATTAGAGTTAAAGATTCTTAGTTTAGTCTTGTTTGAGATGTAAGGAGATTTCCAGGTTGGTTTTAGCTGTGTAAATGTCTGACGTGCTAGATTTATACGGCGTTTAATGTCTTCATCTGTTCCACCTGATATACTGACTACACTCCCAATGTATATAAAATTTTCTACTTGTTCTATTGTCTGAGAATCCAATACTATGTCTCCACTTTGTTTATTGTTTACTTTAAGTACTTTAGTTTTTTGGTGGTTTATTTTGAGGCCTACTCTTTTTCCTACTTCGCTTAAAGCTGTGACCTTTTCTTGCATATCCTGTAGTCTGTGTGATTATAGGGCTATGTCATCAGCGAATTCCAGATCTTCCAGCTTTTGTGTGAGAGTCCATTGGATTCCTTTCCCTGCGTTAGAGTAGGCTTCTTTTGTGACCCAATCCAGTACTAGAAAGAACAGGAGTGGTGAAAGAAGACATCCCTGTTTGACTCCTGTTGTGACTGGAAATTCCTCTAACAGCTTACCACAGTGGGTTACTTGGCAGGTGAAACCATCATAAAGGTTCCTGATTATGGTTATTATTTTATTGGGGATCCCATAATGTCTCATTACAGTCCAGATAGATTCTCTGTCAACACTATCAAAAGCTTTTTCAAAGTCAACAAAAGTTGCATAGAGAGGAGATTGCCATTCGACACATTGTTCTACAATTATCCTGAGTGTGTTTGGTCAGCACAAGATATCCCTTTTCTGAATCCGGCCTGTTCTTCCCTTAGGTGTTCATCACATGCTCCCTTTATTCTGTTTAGTAGGATTCTGCTAAAAATCTTGCTTGGTACTGACAGCAAAGTGATGCCTCGCCATTTCTCACATTGTGATAGATCTCCACTCTTTGGTATTTTTATTAGCAAGCCCTTTTTCCACTCACCCCGAGGTGTTTCTGTTAACCAAATGTTGTTGAATAGTTTGTGCATTTGGTCAACTATTTCACTTCCTCCTTCTTTTAGGACTTCGGGTGGTATGTTGTCAATTCCAGCTGCTTTACCTGTCTTCATTTGTTTGAGTGCATTCCTTATTTCTTCTTTTGTTATTTCTTCCATGTTTATGTCTAGTGTTGGTCCTGCATTTAGATCTGGTGGATTTCGTGGTTTAGGTCTATTGAGCACTTCTTGAAAATATTCTTTCCATCTTTCAAGTTGTTCATTTATTGAAGAAAGTATTTTTCTGTATTTGTCTCGGACTGGAACATTGCAATTAGCCTTTTTGGTACTGAGAAGTTTGGTGATTTTGTATAGTTGTTTTATATCTCCTTTACCTGCTGCTTCTTCTGCCTATTCTGCCAGATTATTGTAAAATGATCGTTTGTCTTGTCTAAGCATTTTTGTGACTTTCTGTGAATCCGCTTGGTAGTCTTGTTTTGATTGTTGCTTGTGGTTTCTTGTTTTTGCTCTTGGAATTACATGCCTGTATTTCGCTTTAGATTTTATATCGAAAAAGGAAGTATTATCGTTAAAATCATCAGTTGAGGGGTTTGAAACTACAAAATTTTTTTTGTTTTTTTTTAATTCAAAACCCCATTTAGCTACGGTCATAGAATTTGGTGACTGTAGTTTGCTTTAAAATAATATTGAAGAGAGAGGTTTTCAACTCAAAACGCTCTGTACGGGAATTTTAAACTCAAAACAATCTGGAGGGGTTTTAAATTTTAAAAAAAAGCCATCTGAAGGAGGGGGATTTGAGCTCAAAACCCCCTCATTAGCTTTTAGTGTTTTATTTGCTTTTTTTATATTGAAGAGGTATTTTTAGCATCAAAACCCTCTGAAGGGGGATTTAAACTCAAAACACCCTTTGGCTACGGTCATAGCATTTATTTTGAGTGCGTAATTTGCTTTTTTTAAAAATATTGAAGAGGTATTTTTCAGCTTCAAACCCCGCTGGCAGGGGGTTTTAAACTCAAAACCCATTTGGCTACGCTCATAGATTATTTAGTGTGTAATTTGCTTTTTTTTTTTTTATTGAATAGGTACTTTTTAGCTTCAAACCCCAACTGGAGGAGGGGGTGTTAAACTTAAAACCCCTTTGGCTACGCTTATAGAATTTTGAGTGTGTAATTTGCTTTTTTTATATTGAGAGGGGGTTTATCATAATTTTTGGAGGCGGTTTTAAAGTCAAAATCTTCCTTAACTGTTTTCTTGGAATTTGGGGATTGTCGTTTGCATTTTTTTTTAGTTTCGTTTATAGAAGAGGGGGATTCAACTGCAAAATCCATGATAGGGGGTTTTAAAGTCAAAACCCCTAGTGGGGGGTTTTAAATTTAAACCCCCCTGGTAGAGGGATTTTTATCTCAAAACCCCCTGATAGGTTTTTTTCTAAACTCAAAACCTCCTGGTAGGATGTTTTAGCTCAAAACCCCCTGATAGGGTTTTTTAAAATCTTAAAACCCCCTTGTAGAGAGTTGTAACTCAAAACCCCCTCGGCTGTGCTGTGGTAAGTGATGATTTAGTATTAAAATCTCACCTAAAAAAACAAAATGAAAGCAAAAAATCAGTCACTGAATTCCGTTCCTCCCCCCTGGGGGGGGGGGGGGGTTGAACCCCATAAACCCCCCTCCGGCTACGCCCATGAAATCTATGCTTTGGCACTATCTAAGGTTCAAACTATAAATTGGTATAATTCATGTTCCTGCTGTTTATAAAGCATCGTTTACCGCAAATTAATTAATCCAAAACAAAAAAATATTGAAGTACAACCCTTCAGATTCCAACTATTAAGTAACAGCTACTGTCAGAATTAAGCCCTTGAAGCCAGAACCAGAAGCGGTCCTTGGGTCTGAAGATCAGTTGTTGATTTGAAATTCATGAATAGATAACCACTATACAAGCCAGATTGCACTTTACTTATGAGAGATTTACATTAATAACTAGTTAAATATATACTTACATATTTTACTTTGACCCTCCCACACACACCCTTTACAGTTCGTGGCCTATCTGTTTATAAATACTGTTAAGCTTTAATTCATCAATCAGTAACAGAGTTTAAAACAATAGGTATATTAAAGGGAAAATATAATACGAATATAGGTATGTTATTTAACAGTTTAGCAAAATGTTCAGCAACACAAGCTATTTTCAAGACATGTAGGTATCCGGCTTCGGACGAAGATATCATATTTTACTATTCTGCAATATTCAGCTCTGGACGAATATCAAAAAGTACTATCCGGTGCACCCCTAACTAACTCTCTCACCCATCTGTAGTCGACCTGCAGGGTAGCATTCACCGCTATTTTGCAGGGCCGGCCTTAGGCCTCTGTAACCTATGCGGCCGCAATGGAACCCGCACTTTCATAGGACCCGTGCTAATCCTAGGTGTAAATTATTAAATTAAATCATTTAATAACTTATAACAGAATTTATGCGGCCTCCTGATTTACCAGGAGCTCCTGGTAATCTGAAATTGCAAAAAATACGAAATCTCCAGAAATTATTAAAAATCTTTTGAAAACCCATAAAAATCTCCTGAAATTTAGACAAAATAGTCATTTTGGACTGTCATTCAATATGGAAAATGCCAATCCTACACACAATAACAAAAACGGCATTATACAATATCCGCCATTGTAGAATCTGGTGAAAGAAGCTTCTCGTGCCTCAAACTAATGAAGAATTATTTGAGGTAAACAATTCTTGTAGATAGATTGAAACATTTGGTACTTCTTGCTACTGAGTGTGATCTATGTAGGAAAAAATTTTTTTATGATATACTGTATGATTTTGCTACACTAAAGGCTCGTAAAGTAATTTTGTCAGTAATTTCAGTCAGAAAGACACAGCTGTAAAAAAAAACAAAGAAATGATAATCGATTTTCGTAGGGAAAAGAAGGAAAATAATATTGTTTCTGTAGCTGGAGAGACTATTGAAATAGTGCAAACCTTTAAATACCTTGTTACTATCCTAGACAATAAACTAAATTTTACTGCAAATACTGATTATATCAGCAAAAAAGAGCAGCAAAGATTACGATTACTGAGAAAACTGTCCTCGTTTAATGTTAGCGAAAAGGCCTTGGCTATGTTTTATCACGCTCACATCTGCAATATTTTAAGTTTCAATATCACTGCCTGGTATGGCAATCTGAGCATTAAAAATAAAAATAAACTTTATAGAATCCTAAATGCTGCAGGTAAAATCATTGGCAAAAAACAAACCCCATTTGGGCAGTTGTTTGAGACAAACATCTATAAAAAGCGAATAAGATCCTCGAAATAAAGAATCACCCTTTGTGTCAGGATTTTGTGATTTTACCATCACAAAAGAGATACAAGACACGGATAGCAAAGACAAACAGACACAAACACTCTTTTGTTCCCCTGGCAATCAAATCATTAAATAAGAACAATCTGATATAAACTTTGTCACATGTAAATTATGAGTGAGTCTGGTGTGAATGTACACTTTGGTTTCTTATAGTTAAAATGTTTTTTGTTTGGTGTAATGCACAAATTGTAAGACAAATTTCCATACGGACAATAATGATTATTATTATTATTATTATACCTGTGGATTCTTATGAATCAACATTTCATTTTTAAACAAATCTCAATTTCAAAGCCAAGCAATATTAGGTTAGGATAATATTTCTTTGTTATTGTTTGTTGTTTTTTTTTCACAAAAAAGTTATTTGTTTGCAACTTAGGTTTTATTTTAAAATAATTATAGTTTGGAACATAATGTTTGATAATTTCTTTAGCATATTTAATTATTTGAATGTAAATCAAAATATTTTTATCTATTTTGTTATAACTCATATAATTCACAAATACTTGTCTCAATTTTTTTTTCCTATAAAATTGTGCACTATGCACACAATGATTTTTGCAGATTCTTCAAAGTATGAAAGAAAGTTCATAATTAATTTACTGTTGGCATGAAGATGACATTCTTTAGTGACCAGATATTTGCTGCTGGCTCAGATTTGGATGTCCCTTTAAAAAAACAAATGACATATATTTATATAAAGTTGGGTTGTTACCAGACTGAATAATTCAATTAAATGTGTTGACATTAAGCCATAGTGAACATTTCTGAAGTTATACATTTCATTGTTTCAGTTCTGGATGTTTTGATTGAGATGTTTGGTGAGGAAAAAGTACTTACTGGGGGAAAGATTGTCAAGTTTCAGAGATCCAAATGGGTATCAGATGAATTTTCTAAAGGTGCCAGCACATATCCTAAAGTTGGTAAGTCAACTTTCCCATGAACTATTTATTATAAATACTTGTCATAATATTTACAATAATACTCATCTGTTTCAACATGCAACTTTCTAATATTTATCAGAGAATTAGAGACTAGAAGTTAAAATCTTTACTAGCATGTTCCAGGTAGAATATAGTTAGTTGTATTAACATACATTTTGTTATATACCATTTCAGGAAGTGATCCTGCCTTATGGGATACCTTTGCCCAACCCTTGTGTCCATACATTTACTTTGCAGGAGAACACACATTATTTGATGGCCATGGTTCTCTGCATGGTGCTTACAACTCTGGCATCCGTGCAGGGGATCAGATAATGACAGGGCTCTGTGAGAAACAGAGGAAAGAGAAAGAACGCCTCAAAGTAGAGGAAAAAAAGAAGAAAGAAGCCAATGAGACAGATAGTGCAGAGGAAGAAGATACAGATGAAGAAGATGAGGAAATTAGTGATAAAAAGAGAAGTAAGAAAGATAAGTCCAAAGACGAAGGTGATAAAAAGAAAGTACAGAAAGACAAAAATAAAATTAAAAAAGACAAGAAAAAAGATGAATTGTAATATAGCTAGTGGCATGGATCCTTTCATTTTGGGTTGTATTTGTAATAGGGTGTATATGGTACTTGAGTGAGATATTGTGAATGGTAGTGATACAATGAATAGATATAAAAGTCCTTGCATTTTGTTATTGTTTTTATTTTTATATACTTTCACATTCCAATGATTATAAATGTAAAAGTTATTCTTGACACTGGAATGGCTGCCTCGTTTTTCTTACCACTCTCAACATTTCATGTTGGTTATAATGAAGTGTAACTTGCTAAACATTGAATGATTACAAATGTTGAAGTATTTAGTTTACCCTTATCAGTTTCATTCTCATGTTGTTATATATCATTGAAATGAACTTCTTGTTTTGTTACATTGACTTCATCTTTACAAAATAAAGGAAAGTAAATAGAAAGACTATGTCTTGAGATTTTGTATGCTGATTTTTGATACAGAGTCTGAAATTCAGTACTGATATAAATATTTGTGAAACTTATTTTTATGTAACTCTTTCGTGAATAAAACAATTTTAAATGATCAAAGTACTAATGACTTTGTAAATGATTAGATATTTGCACATAGCATTTTGTCCCAGCCTTATATTAGCCAGTAATCTCTTGCTCTGATCTAATTGAAAGAAAGCAGCCAAGAGAAATAATATAAAAGGATAGAATATACAACCATGTCATATGAAACTACAGAGAAATGAGATCTGTTCCAAAGTAATGATGAAACACTAGAGTTGTGAACTGCACTGTTAGATGGGAGTTATACTACAACTGAAAACATTTCAACAGACATTTCATTGTCAGAACATTCTAGTCGTGCTCCAGGGCTCCAGAAACTTTTCTTGGCTTGACAATACAGTTTTAAACAAAACCTGGCAACAAACATTGCATGACTAGAAATACAACTCACACATTATATAACTAGCTCACTTTCAATATCTTCAAAATTAATATTTTTTATTGTTGAGCTTTTTTTTTTGCACAATTCCTTCAAGATGTAAAGTGAATGGCATCAGAAAAGTAATAGGCCTAATAGATGTTCATACATGTTTAATCATAGGGTTACCAGACGTTCACTAATCTTCATACTCGAAGAGAAGCCTTATTATTATTACTAACTATACAGTACTAGCAGTTGGCCTACACACATGCTACACCCGTTGGTGTGTTTTCAGGCTTTATATTGTTTATTTTGGCCGTAAGACCACCTTCTTTTCTTTTTGAATTGTAATTAACGGGCCACATATTAACGATCAACCTAACATACCTTTTTTAATCAGGGAAGTAGTGTAGTTTTAACAGGAAATAGCACGGCCCACTCTCTCTTTCTCTTAAGTTCTCTTTCGCTTTCTCTCTCTTTTTCGTTCTCTGGAACCCTCATTTGGAAAGACCCATTTCATAATGCGCCCCCCCCCCCGACACATACACGCACTCATATTTACAGCCCGTTAATTCTAGTAGCACTTTCATTTATCCGTAGAAATGTGCTGTCACAAGACGTGAGCAGTATGCTGGCGCCTGCTTCAACTGGTCGTTGTTTAAGTTGAATCTGGAGGTCCAGCTGGTGACGCTGGAACTGTGTCTTGATCTATAGTGATTTAACCCTGTCGAGATTTACAGCTCTACTTGGAGCTTTGGTTGTATTTGTAAATAATAGTAATAAATGTATAGTAATCACGTAAGTGTATCTCAGGACACAATTATATTTAAAACACGTGACGTAGAACTTTATAAAATCCTCCAAAAAATGTAGGCCTATACACATCAATGAAAAACTAAGAGATCCAAATGACTTCAATAATTCACATGTCTCAAAAACATTCGAATGAAATAAAATATTCTTAAATGTAATAAAATATGAGGTTAGCAAAAACAAAAAAAAACAGGCCGACTGCCACTTTGTTGCCAAAGTACCCAGGTTGCTTGTTCTAGACCAGATCACCTGGTCACGTAACTATAAAAGTGGAACAATATAAAGGTAGTTTCTCCCTACCCAATAATAAAATTTAAAAAAAAAATGTATTTACATTTAATTTTAATTCATTTCATAAAATATATTTGAAAACCCGTCCCGAGACATGACGTTAAACTGCGCTCCTCTTTCCTTAGCACTTTTGGAGCTCAAAAGTGCCCTACTTCTTTTCTATCATTGTGTCTGCCTCCTCTTTTCCTAAGTCTGCCTTCATTGATCATCACACTGTCTCCTTAACTTTAAATTCTCACTACGTCCTAGACCAGTCCGTTTGCCGTGGACTGCGACGGGTAAGGGGGGATAAAGAGATCCTGGTGTTTGAGTGGTGGCTATCTGAGGATAAACCACAACAACACAATACTTTGGCTCCAAGTTCCCCTAGACCTGAGACCCAGATGGCCCGCTCTGGGTCAACCGGCTGGTCATGCCGAGCTACCAGCATAGGTCGTCGACCTGGAGGGCGGTGGCTGGAGGGTCAATCAGGGAGCTGCTGTATCGGACACATGTCCGATGTAGCAGCTGACTGAGTATAGCACCTGTGTAGCCCTGGCGGGCTCATTCTGGACATCCGAATGGCCCGTCCCCTTGTTGGACTCGATGGCGGGTGGGGAGCACAGGTGCCGAATTAACCAAAATATATATGGACAAAAAAACACACACAAAACTACTTGCCCCAGACCTATGTCTGGGCAAGAAACGACGAATTGACGATAAAAAAGAGGAGGTCCCAAAAAGCTGTGCCACCTGGCCATCATTTCTGGTGGTTAGATGCACAGAGGAGGGAAAAAGCCTGACCAAGTTGAGCCCTTTTATTATCTATAAGGGACTCAAGTCAGTAGTGGGAGAGCCCAAGAGTGTGTCTAAGCTACACAAAACAATGGAACTCCTTGTAGAAGTAGACAGCAAGACACACTCTGATGGGCTTTTAAGATGCAGAAGACTCTGTGATCTCCAAGTGGAAGTCATGCCACACAAGAGTCTGAACACCAGCAGAGGTGTAATCAGCTCTAGGGACCTACTGGAATGTTCCGAGAAGGAAATAGTGGAGGGCATTGAAGGAGTCACCCATGCCCGGCGCATTACCAGGCGCAGGGAGGGTGAGGAGGTCAAAACCGCCACTATTATCCTCACATTCGGAACTAGGACATCGCCAGAGTATGTGAAGGCAGGATACCTACGAGTTCCAGTGAGGCCCTACATACCTAACCCCATGAGGTGCTTCAAGTGCCAGGGTTATGGACACGGCGCGGCAGTCTGTAAGAGGAACACTGTGTGTGCCAGATGTGCTGGAGAGGGTCATGAGGACAAGGGCTGCACAGCCCAGTTCAAATGCCCAAACTGTCAAGCTGGCCACTCAGCCTACTCCAAGGACTGCCCTGTGTGGAAACAGGAGGTTGCCGTGCAGGAGTACAAGGCAAGAAACGGATGTACCTTTAGCCAGGCGAAATCGGCTGTACTGGCCCTACCCAAGGGCCGATTCGGCTTGACAAAGACCTACGCCCAGGCTGTTGCTAAGAAAGGAAGATCCATAGCCACACAGACGGACACATTGACCCCACCACCCCCTCCTCCTCCCCCAACTCAGAAGAAAACACCGCCAAAGAACACACCTCTGAAGAAACAAGAAAGCCCTGTTGTCATGCTAAAGAACAGGTTCTCTGTGCTCGCTGATGAGAGCATGGAGACTGAGCAGCATGTCAAAACCAATACTCCGGAAGAACCCGGAGACATCATGTCTGACACAGGTTCTCCTCAGAGAACCCAGCCAGACACCCCAACCTCTACTGAGTTAGAGGTTGACCAACTCCCTAAGGGGAGAAATCAAAGCGGAGAGGATGCTCGAGGTGAGAGAGGAGGAAATAACCTCCGCTCTAACCAGAGGGATCTCCCCTCTCCAGAGAGAAAGACTTCCCCCAAAAGGGGGTTGTCCTCCTCTCCATCCAAACCCAAGAATAAAAATACCAAGGTCACTGGAATAAAGGGAAACCCCTCCGGGGGCCTCCCAAGGCCAAATAGCTCCAAGTAGGTCATCTAGAATAAGCCATGGATTCCAGAATTGTACAGTGGAATTGTAGAGGCCTCAAGGCCAATTACGAGGAAATGCAGCTACTGATGGACTCTGAGACCCCTGTAGCTGTCTGCTTACAGGAAACATTTCTAAAAGATTGCATCAGCTTCCGAAGCTACCGTGCTTACACCAAGAATGTTGAGGATGCAGAGAGAGCATCAGGTGGAGCCTGTATCCTTGTGAAGGATAGCATCCCCCATGAGAGGGTAGAACTACAGACCACACTACAGGCCGTAGCAGCTAGGATAACCCTTCACAAGGTTATCACTTGCTGCAGCCTGTATCTACCACCAGGCGCTCCATTAAACCGAACAGACATGGAGGACCTATTGAAACAACTCCCCCGGCCTTATTTAATCCTTGGGGATTTCAATGCCCATAACACCATGTGGGGATCCAACAATACCGACACAAGAGGTCGTATGCTGGAGGATATCTTCCTCCAACATGATTTATGCATACTTAATGATGCATCACCGACCTACTTGCACCCAGGAACTGGATCATTCACATGCATTGACCTCACCGTATGCGTCCCCGGACTTCTGGACGATTTTAAATGGTCAGTTAGCAATGATCTACGGGGAAGTGATCACTTCCCAATCATCATTACTAACAATCTCCCTTCATTGGGACGACCTCAGCGGTGGAAACTGAATAAGGCCGATTGGGAACAATTCCAAAAAAGATGCTCTGAGGATATCACAGAAAATATCCTCCATGAACAGAACCCAGCTGATACCTTTGCTAGCAAGCTACTAAGTATAGCCAGGAAAGTTGTACCCCTAACCTCTGCAAATCCAAAACGGCCTAGCAAACCATGGTTTGATACAGCTTGCAAAAGTGCTATTGGTGATAGGAAAAAACGACTGGCTGCATTTATAAAGAATCCTTCCCAGGAAAACCTAAAGCTATTCAGGATAGCTAGAGCAAAGGCTAGACAAACCATACGGTCAGCCAAAAGGAATTCCTGGAGAAGTTTTGTCGGCAGTCTGGATGCCAAAACTTCTGCTAGAGCGGTTTGGAAGGCAGTAAGGCGAATCAAAGGGAAAGAATCAAATGCAATAGGGCATTTGAAAAACCAAGGACGAACTGTCACGTCCCCCAGAGAAATAGCTGACTGCCTTGCATCCTCAATAGCAGAAAAATCATCCACTGCACACTACACGCCAGAGTTCCAAAAAGTCAAAACCAGGGAGGAAAGACACCCCATTGATTTCAGGTCAGAGAACAATGAAGACTACAACAAACCGTTCTCGCTTGAGGAACTGAGGGAATCGCTGGACAAGTCACATGACACAGCGCCTGGAGAAGACGAAATCCATTACCAGTTCCTCAAGCACCTTCCCGAACCCTCATTGGTAGTCATACTAGGGGTCTATAACTGTGTGTGGCAAACAGGCGCTTTCCCAAACAGCTGGAGGAAAGCCACAGTTATACCGATACCTAAACCGGGAAGAGACGGCTCTGACCCAGCTAACTATCGACCAATAGCACTAACAAGCTGCATCTGTAAAACCATGGAAAGAATGATTAACAGTAGGCTGGTCTGGTACCTGGAAAGGAATAAAGTGATCTCAAACTACCAGTGCGGATTCCGGCAGGGGCGGACAACAACTGACCACCTGGTAAGGCTGGAAGCTTATATTAGAAATGCATTACTCAGAAGAGAACATCTAGTAGCTGTATTCTTCGATATAGAAAAGGCCTATGACACAACCTGGAAACATGGCATTCTACGTGACCTGGCGCTTATGGGGCTTAAGGGACACCTCCCCCGTTTTGTGGAGGAATTCCTGAAAGATCGAAAATTTCAGGTCCGAGTGGGCAACTCCGCTTCTGACACTCATGACCAGGAAATGGGTGTACCCCAGGGCAGCATTCTGTCAGTCACCCTGTTCAACATTAAAATAAATAGCATCATAAATGCGCTGTCCCCTGGCATAGAGTGCTCTTTGTATGTTGATGACTTTGTCATTCTTACTTATGGGAAAAACATGAACACCTTAGAAAGGAAATTACAGTTATGTTTAAACAAAATTCAGGGTTGGGCAAACTATAATGGTTTCAAATTCTCAGACTCCAAAACAGTTAGTATGCATTTTTGTAATCTAAGGGGACTCCACCCAGACCCTGAACTATTTATACACAAAAAGAAGATCCCTGTCGTGAAAACTACAAAATTTTTAGGCCTCACCTTAGATTCCAAATTTAATTTTCTCCCCCACATTAAGGAACTAAAGAAGAAATGCCAAAAGTCATTAAACATACTAAGCGTACTCAGCCATACGGAATGGGGAGCTGACAGAGATACCTTGCTGCTGCTCTATCGGAGTCTAATTCGATCCAAGCTAGACTACGGATCCATAATATATGGAGCAGCAAGGAAGTCGTACCTAAAATACTGGAACCAATACAAAATGCTGCCCTGCGTCTCTGTCTCGGCGCGTTTCGTACATCACCTATCCCAAGTCTCCATGTGGAGGCTGGAGAACTCCCCATGGATATAAGAATGAAAAAGCTTGCAATGCAGTATATAGTCAAGCTAAAATCCAACCCCACGAACCCTGCTTTTGACTCCATATTTAACCCCACAGAGGTAGAATTATACAATCGAAGGCCTAACGTCATACAGCCGTTGGGCCTTCGAATGAGAGAACCCATCCAAAATTTAACCCCACCCATTGACCAAATCTCTAAAATAGAAACCCCTCAGAATCCTCCTTGGCTAATGAATAAACCTAAATTAAATTTATCCCTCCTTAATTTCAAAAAAGAAAATACAGACCCAAGCATACTACAAGTCCACTTTCGGGAACTGCAGGAGAGCTACGGAGATTGTGGCACCATCTACACAGACGGATCCGAAATGGAGGGAAAGGTCGCGTGTGCCTGCTCCTTTCGGAACAAAACAATCTCCCGTAGACTCCCCGATGGCTGCTCCATCTTTACGGCCGAATTGCATGCAATATCGCTTGCACTTATGGCCGTTAAAGCGTCAGAAAGGAGTAAATTTATAATCTGCTCCGACTCCAAATCTGCATTGCAAGCTTTGTGGCGGATGAAGACTGACATCCCATTGGTACATAAGAGCCTGAAGCTGTTGGACCTAATAACAGCCGACCGTAGGGATGTCACCTTCATCTGGGTCCCCTCCCATGTTGGCATTGAGGGAAACGAAGCCGCAGACAGAGAAGCAAAGAGAGCCCTAAATCATGCGGTGTCAGGAACCCAAATTCCCTACTCGGACCTGAGACAAAGTATTGCCTCTGCCACCTATCGAGAGTGGCAGAACCGATGGGAGGCTGAGACTCACAGTAAACTCAGGCAGATTGTGGCGGATGTCAGGTGGCGGCCCACATCTAAGGGTCTGACAAGGCGTGGTAGCACAACCATGTCCAGACTCAGGATTGGCCACACCTACATCACGCACTCTTTTGTACTGAAGAGAGAGGAGCCCCCACTTTGCGAGTACTGTGACTCTCGCCTCACCGTGGAACATATCCTCGTTGATTGCCCCAGATACCAGGATGTCAGGGCGAAATATTTTAGAGCCACTAATCTAAAAACACTATTTAATAATGTCGACCCTGGGAAGGTACTGGGCTTTATTCGGGAAGTGGGGCTATCTACGAAGATCTGATTTCTGAATTTGTGAACATGCACTATTTACATTAGATTTTTACCAAATATTTAAATTTTTACTACCTTTACTATTTTAACTGTGAATGGACCTTGATTTTAATTATATGACTGTATAGAATCTGGCCATTGTTGTTTAGAGAGAGAGTAGTCCTTAAGGGACTGCAGGCACGACATGGCCTAAATTGTGCCGATGTGCCTCAAATCAACAAATCAAATCAAATCATATTTGAAAACTCAAATAATTAAATACGATTAGAAACAGAAATAACAATTATAAATAAAACATTCTAAAATAACTAGGCCATGATGGCGGGTGAGACGTAGGGGTCAACATTCCATAGCCAGGGCTGTAGTGGACTGTCGTTGTTCTGCTACACATATAGGCTACAAACGGGGAGGGGGGGGGGTTACACTGCAGTTTGTGACTATGTCCCCCCTACCTAAGCAGAATAACACAGGTCAAGAGTGTCATTGTTCACTCTGTTCTAGGTGATAAGTTTCATTTGACACCTCTGAACAACTGCATTCGGATTGAGTCAAGTATTCAGGGGCGGACTGGCTATATGGGCAAACGGGCAAATGCCCGGTGGGCCGGTACCAAATGGGCCGGTCTGGTCGCGACATAAGAAAAAAAATTTCAAAGCAAAAAAAAAGTGACAGCTGCAAGACACAAAGGCCCGAACACTTTATTCTTATTACAATTAATTTTGTTTGAAATTCAACAAGAATATCAACAACAAAACAATACAAAATACACTGTACGTATTATCATTAGCAAAACGTTAGACCGTACTTTCTGCTATGCACGAGCGGCAGGGACTGCTTTGATGTCTTCGAGGTTGTGTTTGGCCTAATCATTTTGCTGGTCGGCATGGGCATTTGATAGCACTCCCATTTTTTTTGCCCCTTCCCTCCCCCCTCTTTTAATGGTTCCAATGAAATTTAACCAAAAAGAGGGATGAGAGGTTAAGTTAGAAAACATTGATATAACGCAGCAAAAAAAAATATATATATATATATATATAAAAAAGATAGGCGCGACAATTAGCTCTTTAACAATACTTAATAGAAATTAACTTAAACACATACACACAGCCGCGAAATTGCAAACCACCCAACTTATTCACAGCTCAATATTGCTATAAAACTCTACTTTCTGTGATTTGAAAAGAAAAAGCAAGTTTCTTTTTGTTTATTTTTAATAACATAGATCTAAAAATACTACACTTAAGGCTTAAAAAAATATTATTTAATTAAAAAATAAATCTAAATCAATTTTTATACTATTATAATAAATGGCAAACGTATGCTTAGTATGAACTTAGTATGAAGCCATTAATGATGAAAATAATTACAATAATTTATATAGCGCTGTCACATTCGATATTTAATGAAAGGAGATTTATATTTTAAATAATGGGTCATGGTATATTCATGTGATTGGTTAAAGACATACCGAGAAATAGGCCTTTGAGGCTGCTTTGATCGATGCTAATGAGCTTACAAAGGATTTAGAAGTTGATCTCGTGTTTCAAAAGAAGCGTGAACGCAAGAAAGTGAGCACATATCCTAAAGTTGGTAAGTCAACTTTCCCATGAACTATTTATTATAAATACTTGTCATAATATTTACAATAATACTCATACCCAAGAAGCGTGAACGCAAGAAAAAGAGAATATTTATTTATGAATTAAGCTTCTCATGAACCCATTTCAGACCCCAAGACAGAATTTAGAGTGATCTTTTGCAACCAAGTTGTCGACAAGTCATTGCAATCTTTTTCAAACACGGTTTGGTTAATGCAGCTGCAGAAAAATCACAAACTCTTTCGGTTTCTGTAGAATAACATGACAAAGTACAATATCAGAAAATGTTCAGCTGACCTGGAGATTACTCTGACAATAAAGCCAATTCTGCCTGATCAGCAACAAAACATCATGGAACTGTTTCAATATCGTGCATGTAATTAGGGCCGCCGCGATGGTTAATGTGGCCGTCTGCATGCAAAATTTTAAAAATGCCGCCCCGCCCCATTTTTTCTAGTAAAAAATTCCTAAAGACTAAGCTGGACACAGTGCCAAAAGTGCCTTTGATTTAAATCCATTTTTGTAGACCATTTGTTGTTTTTTTCTTTTCCTATTGACATTGTTGTTGTATCCCTCATGTATAGTGATGGGAAATAAACTATTAAATTTAAAAAGTAAAACTGAAACTAATTTTTAACTAAAATAAAGTATTTTAACTAAAAGTTTATCATGAATTTCAAAATATAGTTAAACTAAACTAAAGAAAATTAATTAAACTTTACAAACTTTTCATAACTTTTTTTTTTTTTTGGGGGGGGGGGGCGGGGTTGAACTAGACTTATTTTACGGCTATTTAGCTATAATCACCCGACTGTAAGCCAACGGTTCGATAAAATTCTTTTAACATTGTAGAAATATTTATCCATAATAATCAGTAATAAGGAATATGTTTCTTACATAAACGTTAATGCACAATACAATTTTTAAAAAGATGTCTAAATAAATTAATGTGTGCTTGTATTTTTGCCTTGAATTAAAACCTTTAAAAAGAATGGTAGGGCTTACTCTTTTTTTTTATAATTATATTAACTTATTATATAACGGGAAATGTTACTTATACGGTAAAGTTTAAAATCTCATTAAATAACATACATTTAGAATTTCAAATTCAGATCTAGTAACCAAAGAAATAGAAACGAAATTGTTGGAGTTTTAAGAAACATTTGACCTGTTTAACTAAATTATAGTGTACATGCTTGACTAACCATGCCAATGTGCTATTTTCTTGTCGGACCACGAAAAATACAACCAACACTATTGCTATTGTTAAATGCGAAAGGAAAAAAATACGGTTGGTCTTGTCATTAGGACATCCCACTCAGTCAGTGGCGTAGCTACCAATGTGCGGGTGGTGCGGGCCGCACAGGGCACCAAGTAGAGAGGGGCACCAAAATTCCCCCAGTGTGTATTAATTTCCTATTTCCCTGAGCGTTTCAGTAAAAACGACTAATTGTATGGACACGAACAAACATAGGCCTAAACTACTGTATTTTAAACATGAACGATTTATAAACTAGTCATGTCGCTATTTTGTTTCATCTCCTTGACTATTTCTTCAATACAATGTAAGCTATAGAAAAGTTTAAATCTAATTTTCTAGATTTATTTCGGACACACGGTACATGTTGTTACTACACTGATCAATGCTCTGTAATATAAAAAAGAATAAGATAGGCCAACCTTTTTTTACTTTATTGTTTAGTCCATTAGTTTAATCTAGATAGCCTATATCGTCTAGACTCTAGAGGGTGAAAATCTGTTACATATTGCGCATGCTGTTATTGTGTATGAAATAACTGAACAATTAAAATCAACAAAGAAAGATGAGACGGTTATCATTGAATCCAGAAAAAAATGATGAGACCGACATCCTGAATGGTGAAAAAGAATACCGCAGGTTCTAGAGACTAAAGGACAGCACACAATCATGTCTTTAGTAAACTCCTCAAAAATTCATACTGAAGAAGCTGAACCATCAGACAGTGTAAACAATACAGAAAGCAGGATAATAAACTCTAGACTGAACGACATTGGAGATTGGCCTGATGTCATCAAAGATAATATTCGCATACACCTTACCACTCAAGGATCTGAAACAGTTCAGCGTATGGACAGTCAATTCAGAGAGGTGTATAGACATCAAGAATCAACAAAAGGAAAGGCTAGAAAACTTCCAAAGGCTTGGTTTTTCCGGCAAATGTCAAACGGCGAGAAAGTTCTTAGAAAGTGTATGTGTTATTCGCCAAAAAAAGAATCCTTATTTTGCTTCCTCTGCATACTCTTCTCAACAAGATCAAGTACCAAATCTTCATTTAAATCCAAAGATGGATTCAATGATTGGTGGAGGTTATCCCCGAAAATAGAAAAACATGAGACCATCAGAGCTCACATTCAGTCATCGCTTGCTTGGGGGGAGCTTGAAGTTTGCCTGAGAGTAGGGAACAGTATTGACAACAAGGCCCAAGATTTGATTACACAAGAGACGAAAACCTGGAGAGACTACCTGAAGAGAATCTTGGACATCATTCGTTTTCTCTCAAAGCAAAATCTGGCACTTCGTGGGCATCGCGAGCGAGCAGAAGAAGAGTTGGAAGGGCAAAATCAAGGCAATTTCTTGGAGTTAGTAAAATTACTATCAAAGTACGATCCACTCTTGAGGGAGCATGTGCTTCGAACTAAGAGTTGTTCTAGACCGAATACATACCTGTCTCCACAAATACTAAATGAATTTATTACAATATTGGGGGATCACGCTAAAAAACAAATCATGCAGCAAGTAAAACAAGCCAAATATTTCTCTATTATTTTTGACAGTACACCTGACATCTCAAAGCTGGATCAAACTTCCCAAATTTTACGGTACGTTGTCATGGATAATGACGGGGTGCAGGTTCGTGAGTCTTTTATTGACTTCATCGACACAAAGGACAAGCATGCTGCTGGAATCGCTGAGATGATTCTAGAGAAACTGCGTTCGGATGGCTTAGACATAATGGACTGCAGGGGTCAAGGCTATGATAATGCTGCGGTCATGAAAGGTCAAAACTACGGTGTCCAAAAACGTATTCTAGAAGTCAATCCCAAAGCACTATTCATTGCCTGCTCAAACCATTCTCTTAATTTAACAGGAATTCGAGATGCTGAAGCTGAAGTCAATTCGGTAACATTTTTTGGTACACTGGACCGTTTACACGCCTTTTTCTCAACTTCAACACGCCGCTGGGATATCCTCATCAAAATAACCAGAGCTAGCCTTAAACGTTTAGTTGAGACCCGCTGGAGCGCCAGAGGAGAAGATTAACTAGCAGAGATGAAAATTCATCGGCTAGATCTGAAGCAGGTTGCTGTTCAGTCTTTTAATTTTCTCACCTATCTTAGATTTTGGGCTCCTGTATTAACTGAAATTAATGATGCGCAATTCTACCTTCAAAAACAAGGATTGTCTATTCGAGACTGCTCACTCAAACTAAAAACATTAGAGACATATTAAAGTAGTAATCGAGAGGACATCGCTGAAGCCAGCATTACCTTTGCCGAAAGCGTGTGTTCAGATCTGAGAATCAGTACAGAACCTCAAAAACGTATTGGCCATAAGAAAAAGATGCCTGGTGAGAAAAGTGACGACTCTGTACTTACACACAAAGAAGAGCTACGAAGGGAAATTTATTCTACCTTGGACAGGATTGTTCAAGAAATAATCACCCGATTCGAGCAACTTCATGATGTAGCAGATAGATATAAATTTTTGTCGCCTTCCCAGCAATTAAATCCTCAGGTCGAAATCAATCTCGATAGTACTCCTAGCGAAATTGATAAAAACGAATTTCTGCTGGAGCAAAAGAAGCTTCAACGGTTTGTCACAGTTTCATCAGAAGCCTCCGCACTTCCAAAACAAGGACCTGTTGAGCTCTTTAATTTTATAAAAAAAATAGCTAGATGATTCAGTCCCGAATATCGTCATTATGATTCGCATATTTTTTACTATTGTGGTAAGCGTCGCTACATGCGAGAGAAGTTTTTCCCAAACTTAAACTGATCAAGAATTACTCGCGATCAACGATGACAAATTTACGACTCACTAATTTGGCCATTTTGTCCATTGAACAAGAGCTGGTGGAAAAAATTGATTTCGATAAAATTATTGATACTTTTGCCAGCAAGAAAGCGCGTAAAACTCACTTGTAGTATGTTTAAGTAACAGTGATGTTTTGAATTAACAATATTTGATTAATGAATACATATTATTTTGAACAAAAAAAAGTAAGGTTTTGCAATGTTATTATTTAGTTATCTTTTTTTTTTTTGGGGGGGGGGTGCATCAAGATGAGGTACCGCACCAGGCATCATATACTCTAGCTACGCCACTGCACTCAGTACACTATATAGGCCTAGTTATTGATTTAGACTTAGATCTCAATAATAAGTCTTAAGACCAGGGCCGGTCCTAGCCATTGCGGGGCCCTATGCGAAACGGATTGCGCGGGGCCTATTCTGGGTAGGGATAAGGGTATAAGTGAAAATTCAGATTTTGTATTAAAAAATTAATTCGTCTTTGCGTTTTATACATTCTTAACTAAGTACAAAATCACGATCAAATTAACTTTCCTTTACGAGCCTAGTGTCATACAGTAGATCATCAAAATTCTGTTTCCTATATAGATCACGCTCAATAGCAAGAATTGCCACATTGTTCAATCTCTCTTCGTGAATTGTTGACCTTAAGTAATTCTTGATTAGTTTAAGACGCGAGAAACTTCTTTCACAAGATGCCACAGTTACAGTTCAAATCTCAGCTGCAAGGAGTAAATTGCAGTGTTCACAATTCTGTTGAAACATTTTATCCTGTAGCCATCTTCAGCTTTTCGATGTGTGAAGTTTTCCACAAATTTATCATACTGCCTTTTCCTTTGACTTTTGGCTGGAAAGATTGCAACAACTTCCATGTTTCCAGCCAACTTCTTTTCGCTGTCACAAGAAGAAACAACAGGAAGAAACGTTCATACACAACCACTTTCACATTAACCCTTATCTGAGAGATACCCATAACATCTGCTCGTTGTGACTTATGTCTGGAGTACAATCCAATATCACTGCATTCTTGATGTCTCGAAGGATAGTATTCACAACAGCATCAGCTACTAAAGTAATAAGTTTTGTTTTGAATCTTCTTTCCCAGGTAACGACCATGAATTTCTGCATTGGTAACACGTCGAAGTTGTTCCCCCATTACTGGATCAAACTTTGCGAGTAATTCTACTAGACCAGGAAATTCCCATTACTTGGCTCTTTAAGTCTTTCAATAAATCCTCTGAAAGCTAAATTGCGCTTCGCCAGAAATCGTAAAATTGCAACTAGTCCAACGTTTAGTTTCAGAATAAAGCATCTCCTGGTGAACTTTGTCAATGCCTGCTTTTTTTTTACTTAGTCTTGCTCCAGCTTTACAGCAACTGGCCGTGGCGTCTAAATGCCTTTGCGATTTTTCATGCTCTGCTAGCCTTGTGGTACAGCTTTGCCACTGGTCAAATCCTTCATTGAAAAAGCAATTTTTTTGTTTTTCCAGTAGACGACAGTAGAAACAATTGATCTTGTATGCTGACACAGAATATATCAGCCAAGGACGCAAAACACTTTCACCTTTACTCAGGTTTGGTTTGCAATGCACTTAAGAGAAATGTCTACCATCCTTATTTTTTTGGAAAATTCTCCAAAGTAATCTCAGGTGGACCTTTTTGTAATAAATAGTCAATACAAGATCTTTCCATTTTTTTTTCTAGACACATGGCAGGATAATCCAGATTTCTCAATGAATCGACCACATTTAGCTCATTATCTATAACTACAAGTTGATCAGTTATTACATTATTGCCTTCATTTATTACGACATGTTGATAAGTTGTTAGTGTTGCATCATGTTCTTCTTCTCTTACGACATTCACCACTGCAGTTTTTGCATTCTTCCTAGAATCTGTTTCAGCTGTCTCACTAGAAGTGATTAAGTTTTTATTTTCGGGTTTTGATCGTTTTAAAAACGTATTCTAGTTCTATTGGAACTTTCGTTTCGGTTAAAATTCGCACTATTATTATATTTTTATTTAAATATGAAATGCTTTTTTTTTTATCCGCGTAAGATTTCTGTTTTCCATATACCAGTAACAATTTTTTGTCTAATTTTCAGGAGATTTTAAAAATAATTTCCACGACTTTTCGTATATTTTGCATCATTATGCAATTACAGATATAGTTAGCGCGGGGCCTATGAAAGCGCGGGGCCCACTGCGGCCGCATAGGCTGCAGTGGCTTAAGACCGGCCCTGCTTAAGACTATAAAAGGATGTACTTGATGTTCGTTCGTACTGTTAATAAATTATTATTTACCGCACATGAATTGATTAAAACCACTAAATATTGACCTAACTCACTAATCAGATTACCACTACAGAAATTAAACGTGACTCACAAAAAATTCGGAACCACCCCATTTATAATATTGTATAGAAGCTTTCGGCAAGAAATGTTTAACAACATTTTATAATACTGCCACTTTCAAGTGCAGATCATAACTTCTACCAGCATCTAACTTTACCTTCTTCAAATAGGCCTACAGACTGACTCAATAGTTGTGAACTGCATCATTTTTTGATAATCAAAGTTATGGATATCACATGACCATATAACAGGGATGTGCGTTTCAACCCTGACCACATGTTGAAAAGTTGTACAAATTTTAATTAAACTTTTTAGTTAGTAACTAAAAAAATTAATTAAACTACGATTTTAACTAAACTTTTATTTGTAGTTAAACTTTGGTCTTAATTAAAATTTTTTAGTTCCACTTTTTAGTTCACTTTTGCCCATCACTGCACTACTCATGTCCTAGTCGATCTTTTATTTGCTATTTTAAATTTGCACTTTTTTTTTTCTATTTCGAATTCACAAAGTCTTTCTTTAGTTGTATCAGTCATTGAGCACCACAACACTAGAACATGTTCATGTATTTCTACATGAGATGTCTAAGAACCAGAAGCAGCGAGACAGGCCTGAGACATATCTGGTGTAGAATCTTTTGTGAAACTATTGGTCAGCTTACACACTTTCAACAATTCTATTTTCTATTTCACTCAAATTTTGAAATTGTCTCTATTAATGGATAAAATAACTTTTTTTTTTTGGTGTCAAATAAAATATTCGTGGATCCTCTAAAAGTGAGACATTGCCGATAATGATTCGTTCTAAAAGCGTTTCACAGTGAAACTTTACTAATGATTATCGCGATTTAAAAAAAAAATTTGAGAGATGTGCATTGTCTGCACAATCATCTGACCTACGCGGATGCAGATGTGCCTACAAGTTTAAAACATTACTAGCACAAAATGAAGCAACTCGGGGGTGAATAATTTTCTTGAGCATTAACTCCAAATAAAGAATCCAAAGTACAAATCACTTATACAATGACTTGAAATCAAACACAGTAGCTCAGTGTTTCTCAAACATCTCCGTGTGGCGACTTCCTTGATGACAACATTTTCGTTCGAGCACGCCCCTAGTAGAGTGATGTAGGCTATACCACAGTGAAGTCCGTGAGTTTTTTTAAAGAATGTAATGAGAAAAAGAAATTCGTCATAATAACACATTTTGAGGTTTTATTTTTCATTTCTATTCATTTCATCCTCTATGGAGAGAATCCAAAGGAACAACTTCATTACAACGATTCCTTTTGTTTTGGTATATAGTGTTACCTACATCCTTTCTAAGCCACGTAAAAAGCTTCTTATGGAGATAGAATTAAAGATGCGGCCAGTTTTCGCTCAAGTCGATAAGATGCTGATTCCGAGCGGGGCCCCGGCGCTGGGGTATTCCGCGTTTTCAGCTTCAGAAATTCTTTTTCCTAGCGTTTGCCTTGATACAATGTGCCCTTTTCTCGTAGTTAGAAAAGAGAATATATAAAAGGCCAATATTGATGTGTTTTCTTTTAAACGCACTAATCATTGTAGTAAAAAAAAAAAGGTTGAGGGCCATATATCATCTTGTAAAGATCATCTTCGTGTTAAATAAGACACACAAAAGTCGTCACTAAAATGAAGTGCAATAGTCGTAAGAAATTCGACTATTCAGAGAGACAAAAAACTCCAGAAGAATCACACTAGGGAAGACGTTTTGAGATATTTAATTCAAAAAGTTTTGACCCATTTTGTTGCATACGCCTCTCTCAAAAAGAAAAAAAAAGATGTCTCTTACTTAGTAAGATATCTTAATTTTTAAAACATCGGTAGATGTAATTTTAGTAATATTCAAACATGGATAAATTACAATGATAATATATTTTTCGCCACCCCCCCTTCCTTTCCCTTGGTATTGGTCGGTCGTTGGCTTGTCGTTCCAAAGAGCTACGTACAACTGAACCGACGTAGGCGTTTGATAGTTTTGATAAATAAACTTGAAATGACTTGAACAGAGATCTCTTGTGAACAATAAGTAACTGGTATTACAATAGTCACAGATTTAAATTGTGTGTGCGTGTGTGTGTGTGCGCAAAAGGGAAAAAATCTAACCCCCCCCCCAATCCCCGAACAAAAATCCTGGCTTTGCCCATGGTTGGCCTATTGATAAAGCATCATATCATTGATCAACTTTAACTCTCTCACTCCAGACTAAAACTAGTCTACTTATCACCTAAAAATTGTTGCTATCATTATCAGGAATTAAGTGTTTAGTAAATGTAACCATTTTTTCCCCATCGCTTCAAATTCTTTAGTCCTTTCGTTACATGGTTAGCTTCTATTTCACCAATGTGAGATGATACTAACACATCAACATGGCCTCCAGGAAAACACAAGTCTTACAGATCCATTGTTTTCCGTGATACGTAAGGCAAAAAAAAAAGTCTAGATCTATAAGATTTTTTTGTCCCTTTTTTTTTCCTCACAAAGTCTGACAACCTCAATTGTTCTAGGTTTTATCCAACTCATAAACAAAAAAAAAATCAAGACAAATGTAAAAAAGCTTTGAAAAACAAAATATGTTCAATCGAGTCAGTCCTCTGCTATTTTTGACATTTGGGTACCCCCCCCCCTTTTATATTTTTTTAACGCTGGGTTAGTACTCCTCGCCCCCCCCCCACACACACACACATCTGTTCTACGTCTAATAGTCTGTTTGTTTTTTTTTGTAACGCTCATAGCAACTCACTCTGTCTGTCTGGTAATAAGTCTGTACACACCCAATCTGGGATTGAGCTTCAATGTTGCACAATTATTTCTTTTACCTGTGAACACAAGAATCAATTTAAAAAATTAACCAATAAGTTAATAAACAATTGGTAATAAATTATTTTGTTTAGTATCTCGAAGAAGGGAAAGAAATAGTAATTGACTGAAGTGGTTGTGTAAGCTGAATTAGTCACCTTTATAGGTCGTAGTCGGAGTCTTAGTGAACACAAACCTGAAAAATAGTGTCGAGACTAAAGAAACAATAGATACAATCGTCCATGTTCATAAGGTCTCCACTAGCAGAGTGATTACCGTCTTGGCTTGTAAAGGCTTGAGTCGAATTCAGGTCATTCAACCCCTCTTTTTATTTTTATAAATGCAATGTTTGTCTAGATCTATTACACATTCAATTACACGACTGATCCAAACTAATTGATACAAGTAGGCGTAATATGAGTATTTTTAGCGGCCCCCGTAAGGGGAAAAGACGCTATTAGTTTTGTGTGGTTTGTCTGTCCGTCCGTCAGTCCCGTTTAGATCTCGTAAACTAGAATCGATAGTGAAAATCTGACATCATAGCATTTTAGACCATTTAAAGTTCTGATGCAACGGCTACTTTTTTCTTTTCTGAAAGCATAAAATCAATTTTTTAAAATCATTTATGCATGCAGTTGTTTTTGTTCATAAAAATACACCATTTTTACAACTATTCACTATTAATAGTAACAAACACTGGAGGCTATTTAGTAAAAGAGACGACTATTTACCATATTTTTTAACACAATTATGCAAACTGTTTTTTTTTTTTTTTACAATTGTATTGCTAAGTTAAGTAAGCGCTGTCATACTAACTACTACATTTACAAAAAAAAAATAAATGTTTACATTTTTTTTTTTTAAATCTATTAAGTATGCATATCAATGGAACATAATTTAAAACAACAATTAATAAGTAGTTTTTCATATTATCGCGTAAACAGCAGAATTTCGGTACGGCTTTGTTACCCTTAAGAAAAGGAATTTTATATATATATATATTTTTTTTTTACAGACATTTTTTTTTCTTGAGGCTTTAAATAAGAGATTGACCCTTTACAAAACAATTAGATAATCATTAAAAGACACCAGTTAGGCCATGTTCATATCCAACTCTACATTCACTTTCACCTGTCTCTTGGTCTGCTGAACCCTTGGGGCACCACGCAAGATCTGCCAACCTTCTTTCTCCATTCTTCTCTGTCATTATTTTTTTAAACACAAGGCTTATGTTTTATTTTTTAAGACTTTGTATGGAGCTGATTCCAACAATTGCTCTTCTGCATGTAATAAAACTTCTAGCATGGATATTGTGTTTATGTTAAATGTTATCCATTCAATATTTTCTGTTTAAAATATTCAATTCAATTTTTCAAGCTCATTTTGTTACGTATTTCAGAGTCACAGCATCCATTTTAGTTTTACCCCCTCCCCCCATTAACTGTTCCCGTACATCTGAGGTACGCGAACCCCACTTTCGGAAACACGGCCCTAAGGACATAACGCTACGCTGGCCAGCCCCACAACCTCTGCCAAATGAAGACACAAAGGCGCAGTTCGAGTCTAGTGGAATTGTTTGTTTGTAATGAGGAGGCCAGTGACAGTTTGTTGGAATTCTTGGTCATCACTGCTTCATAGCGACATCTCCAAAGAATAGAGACACCTTTTGCCATGCGACATCTCCAAAGAATAGAGACACCTTTTGCCATGCGACATCTCCAGTGTGTAGACACCATTTGCCATGCGACATCTCCAGTGTGTAGACACCTTTTGCCATGCGACATCTCCAGTGTGTAGACACCATTTGCCATACGACATCTCCAGTGTGTAGACACCACTTGCCATGCGACATCTGCAACGAATAGAGACACCACTTGACATGCTACATCTCCAATGTGCAGACATCACTTGCCATGCGACATCTCCAGTGTGCAGACACCATTTGCCATGCGACATCTCCAGTGTGTAGACACCACTTGCCATGCGACATCTCCAGTGTGCAGACACCATTTGCCATGCGACATCTCCAGTGTGTAGACACCACTTGCCATGCGACATCTGCAAAGAATAGAGACACCACTTGCCATGCGACATCTCCAAAGAATAGAGACACCACTTGCCATGCGACATCTCCAAAGAATAGAGACACCACTTGCCATGCGACATCTGCAAAGAATAGAGACACCACTTGCCATGCGACATCCCTAGTGTGTAGACACCACTTGCCATGCGACATCTCTAGTGTGTAGACACCACTTGCCATGCGACATCTCTAGTGTGTAGACACCACTTGCCATGCGACATCTCCAGTGTGCAGACACCACTTGCCATGCGACATCTCCAAAGAATAGAGACACCAATTGCCATGCGACATCTCCAAAGAATAGAGACACCACTTGCCATGCGACATCTCCAGTGTGCAGACACCACTTGCCATGCGACATCTCTAGTGTGCATACACCACTTGCCATGCGACATCTCTAGTGTGCAGACACCACTTGCCATGCGACATCTCCAGTGTGTAGACACCACTTGCCATGCGACATCTCCAGTGTGCAGACACCACTTGCCATGCGACATCTCCAAAGAATAGAGACACCACTTGCCATGCGACATCTCCAAAGAATAGAGACACCATTTGCCATGCGACATCTCCAAAGAATAGAGACACCACTTGCCATGCGACATCTCCAGTGTGTAGACACCACTTACCATGCGACATCTCCAGTGTGTAGACACCACTTGCCATGCGACATCTCCAGTGTGCAGACACCACTTGCCATGCGACATCTCCAGTGTGCAGACACCACTTGCCATGCGACATCACCAGTGTGTAGACACCACTTGCCATGCGACATCTCCAGTGTGCAGACACCACTTGCCATGCGACATCTCCAAAGAATAGAGACACCACTTGCCATGCGACATCTCCAAAGAATAGAGACACCACTTGCCATGCGACATCTCCAAAGAATAGAGACACCACTTGCCATGCGACATCTCCAGTGTGTAGACACCACTTACCATGCGACATCTCCAGTGTGTAGACACCACTTGCCATGCGACATCTCCAGTGTGCAGACACCACTTGCCATGCGACATCTCCAGTGTGCAGACACCACTTGCCATGCGACATCTCCAGTGTGCAGACACCACTTGCCATGCGACATCACCAGTGTGCAGACACCACTTGCCATGCGACATCACCAGTGTGCAGACACCACTTGCCATGCGACATCACCAGTGTGCAGACACCACTTGCCATGCGACATCTCCAAAGAATAGAGACACCAATTGCCATGCGACATCTCCAGAGTATAGAGAAACCAGTTGCCATGCGACATTTCCAGTGTATAAACACCACTTGCCATGCGACATCTCTAGAGTGTAGAGACACCACTTGCCATGCGACATCTCCAAAGAATAGAGACACCAATTGCCATGCGACATCTCCAGAGTATAGAGAAACCAGTTGCCATGCGACATTTCCAGTGTATAAACACCACTTGCCATGCGACATCTCTAGAGTGTAGAGACACCACTTGCCATGCGACTCATGAAACTCAAGGACAATGAAAATGTCCCGTACCACAGTCCTGTCCTTAATGGTTCTGTCTTAAAGGGCTCTCTCAAAGGGTTCCAAGCAGATGTAATCTCGTTCCATCTATTTCTTCCCAGGGTCCATATTCAAAAATACTAAGGCCAGAGGACGAGGCCGAAGGAAGAGCACGCCATGGAAACTATCATTTTCCTTTTATAATTATAAAGCCATGCGAGTGTCCGCCATAAAACGGCCCCTTGACGAATGATATGTGAACTATGACTGACTGTTGGGGCTTTCCTTTATCCCCGCTATTGCAATGAGCTCGGTTCCTATTTGCACTAACGGGGTTATGACTTTCTTTCCGAAATATACCTATTTTGTTTTCTACCCGGGCACCATGCTAAGAAGTGTTATCCGAGCCAAAATGAACCATATTGTCATACGGTAACATTGTCATTTTACTGTTATAAAAAAAAGTGACAAATGTATTCCATATTGGTTTCTTCTATCCATCCAGGGAAGCCTTGGAACTACGTACAAAAAGGGATGTAAATCGTTCATTGTTGAAGATTGGGAGCAGTTTTAATTTTTTGTTTCCTTTGCAGATTTGTATTTATTTTATTTTAGGTCAACCATTTGGCTGATGGAATAACTACACATGCCGTTTTGAGCGAGCAGGTCACAGAACTTGAAACATTAACATCACTTCTTCCATTTCAAAGGCTGCACTCCACACCATACCAGACACACTTGGGATTTAAGAAGTTACATACTATAAAAGCAATAACGCTCAATATTTTATTAACAGCATATTTAGTTCGCGTCAAGTTATGGGGATCATTACAAAAGATGTATAGTTTAAAATGTATTGATCTATCTTGAGTTGATAAGTCTATCATGTGATGAAATGGTTTTCCAGCTATTAAATATTAACACCCGCTTAGCCTGGTGTAATGAATTCCCCAACTCTATTAATAGAATCATATTTCTATGTATCACTGGCGGTGAAAGCAAAACGTTGGGAAACTGTAATCAGTTTTGTTTTACACATTGGCTACTGTATCACTGCTAATATATCACTGATGTATCACTGCTAATATATAACTACTGTATCACTGCTAATATATCACTGATGTATCACTGCTAATATATCACTGATGTATCACTGCTAATATATCACTGATGTATCACTGCTAATATATCACTGATGTATCACTGCTAATATATCACTGATGTATCACTGCTAATATATCACTGATGTATCACTGCTAATATATCACTGATGTATCACTGCTAATATATCACTGATGTATCACTGCTAATATATCACAGATGTAACACTGCTAATATATTACTGCTTTATTACATTGCTGTAACTTGAAGAAATTTCTTAATAAAGAGTCACAAATGAAGGAGAATGTTTTGAAGATGTCAAAAATAGACTCAGTAAATTAAGCCTGTACTTTTGCAAACCGAGAAACAAAAGTAAATGTAGCCAAATATATTTGGTCTCGAAGAACATTAAAAGTGGCTCGAATATTTGACCAAGAGTTAAAAAAAAAAAAAAAGAAAATTCTACCAGTTACTGGAATAGAAAAGAAAATACAGAAGCTGGCTATGTCTGGAATGTGTACTCAGACTAAAGACACGCCTACATTGACCAATGTCAAGGGCATCACAGGGTTGGGGAAGGAGCAGAAGAAAGGAGATAATTTGAAGAAAGGACATATTAGAGATGAATTGTTGAATGTAATAGACTTAGCTTTTAAGGCAAGAGAAATAATTTTAAAAGTAAGAGACTTAAATTTTAAGGTAAGAGAACTAACTTTAAGAGAAATAACTTTTATGGCTAAGAGAAATAACTTTTATGGTTAAGAGAGATAACTTTTATATTTAAGAGAAATAACTTTTATGGTAAGAGAAATAACTTTTATGGCTAAGAGAAATAACTTTTATGGTTAAGAGAAATAACTTTTATGGTTAAGAGAAATAACTTTTATGGTAAGAGAAATAACTTTTATGGCTAAGAGAAATAACTTTTATGGAAAGAAATAACTTTTATGGTAAGAGAAATAACTTTAAAGGTAAGAGATTTAACTTTAAAGGTAAGAGAGATAACTTTGATGGTTCAGAAATGTGACTTAGACAAGCGCTACCCTTGAATTCAGTTTTCTATTGGATGTATTCAATGGCATTATTGGACTTTAATTACCAGACTTGGGGATAGCTTAGGGAGCCACCGATAGATGAAATATTTTTTTCTTAGCTAATATTACGAATTCTATGCGATTCTCGAATTCAGCTCATTCTGGACTAAGAATGTGGCGCAACATAGAGAGAGAGAGAGAGAGTTCATACCGTCTGACCAATCCAGGCCAGCTACGTGTTATTTGACACACGCGAAGAAACCTTCAGAAAAAGACCCGTTGGGTATGGCTACCCACTTCACCCCCACTTTTACACGTCCCACACAAGAGCTCTTCACTGTAGAAATGACGAGAAGTCTGTTGGTCAGTTAGATAACACTTTTTGGGTTTCCTTTTTGTTCTCCTCCCCCTCTCCCCTAGTCCAAGCATTGTAGATTTTTTGAGGTTCATGTTTATATGATACATGTTTCCTCCGATTCAGTTTTTCAGGGATAAAAAGAAATCTTTAACAGACCGACACTCTGTGTGATAAAGTTAAATATAGTGAAAGTAGAACTCAGGAATCAAATCGTATACATTAGCCTACTCGTTAATATCACGTGACTTAGAAGTAGCGTGATGAGACATGCGCTATACAAAACCAATTTATGAAAATAGTTAATTTTAATCTGTTCTTTAGCCACCGCCTCTCACCATGCCCAAAATAAAGTAGCAGAAATCTAAGAATCGTTAATTAAATATCAACTGATCATGAGGAGGCGGTCTAACTTTCAGTCTATGCTCTGGTTACATAAGAAAAACATTTACAAAATACAGTTCTTTAAAAGACAATACCTACACTATACCTCCACTATACAACTTAAAATAAATAAATAAATAAAAATAAGCTCAAACCGGGTATCGAACTTTGAAGTTGACACCGTCAGCTTCTTATACAAACGCTGCTATCCATTAGGCATGCGGGCATTGTATAGAGGGGTCATTATTTATTGGTACTTTCATTATATAAACATCTATATAGAACTAGATTCTTATATAAAACTCTTAGCCTCGATCTACTTCTACATCTAGATGTAGTAGTTTTGGTAATTCTTTTCACATCAATAGGCCTCAACATGTCTAGAGCTACTCGCTATGCCAGTTTGGTGCTGTGATTGTATCCGACTTGAACCATTTGCAGACGTCCAGCTAATCAAGCAATGTTTGCAGCAACCATTGTGTGTTCAGAACAGAAAACGAGCAAAACATACGAAACTAGTCGACCGCGGCATACGCCGCTATTGTGCAGGGCCGGCCTTAGGCCACTGCAACCTAACGACCGCAGTGGGCCCCGCACATTCATAGGACCTGCACTTTCATAGGACCCGCGCTAATTCTAGGTGCATAAATGATTACATTAAACCATTTTATAACTAATAACAGATTTCCCGCGGCCTCCTGTCGATTTACCAGGAACTCCTGGAAATCTTCTGAAATTGCAATTGTTCTCTTTCCATGACTTCTTGGTCACAATGGTTAACTCCGGCCCTGCTATTTAGTGACGGGTGAATACTACCTGTTCTCCACCCACCCTCTTTTGTTTTCGCCTCTAAAATTACATGGGGTAACTCTAGTCCGTCAGACTTGCAGAAATAAAAGAGTGATCTTTCCATTGCTTGGTTTCCAAACTCTTGAGCCATGAAGAGAATTATATATAGATAGATACTTTAAAAAAAGAAAAAAAACTTAATCGAAGAAGAAGAACTCAGCATTTACAACTTCATCTCTCAATAATGTAGAAGTAATTTTCCCTTATTCATTATTAAACAAAATAATTAAATACCAATAATTAATTGATTAATTGGTTTGTTGTTGTTTTTTAAAAATTATTTCATGTTTTATTAGGTAGACTAAATAATAGTTTAAAGTTTCAACTTGATCCGAGAATGGGTTCGGGAGAAATAAAGTGTACATTTATCTAATGTGATCGAACCCTAAATATTTAGCTATATATGTGAATACTGAAGGATTACTTTCCCTTGTTGGTAAAAAAAAAGAAGTCCTTAGTCTTATATAGCGCTACTTTCATGCTTATAGCATGCTCAGTGCGCTATGGTCCAATCTCATTTGTGAACCAGTGGGTGGAGGGGGTATCTAGGAGTTGATTTTCCGTGCTGCCTTTAGGCGCTCAGTAAACACATCTCTGCTCGAGTCCGGTCTCGAACCTTGAGCCCCCATCATAGGTAGCCAAGCTAAATTCAAGCGTACTTAGCCTCTCGACCACGCTTTCCACGCTATATGAAACAAATAATTAATTACAAGTAATGAATTGAATAATTAGTTACTTTTTAAAAACTGATTCACGTCTTGTCTATGCCAATGAATAATTGTGCAAAGTTTCAACTTGAATGGGTGTGGGAGAAATAACGTGTACACATTTTTTTTACCAGACAGACTGAGTGAGTTGATATAAGCTTTGTAAAAAAAAAATGGACTGCAACCTTTTATCAAGAAAAAATTGTAAAGCGGTTTAACAATATAATAGACTTTCTCTTGTAGAAACGACTTTTTCAACGAGTCACTCCGTAGAAAATTTCAAAATTTCGCAAAGCCTGGTTTATAGGTAGATCTTTTAATAATACAGTTAATTTTAAAACCTCTAAATTTCCTTTTGTTGTACAAAGAATAGCCTTTGCGCCTATTTTGATTTTTTAAAAAATTCACTGAAGATGTAATTTACTAAGTTTTATTTATATTTTACATTATATGACAGTGATTAGTGAAGCACGCAGTGTTTTTTTTTTATGCCTTGTATAAATATGGTTTATATGTTTGTGCATAAAATATACGAAACAAAAAACAAAAGTGCTTCAGTATTCAACTATCTCTTGGCATCTAGACTACTGAAGGGCAGTGGGAGAAGGACGCTGTGATGTAAGTTTTATTTGCTGTGTGATTCAGAAAGTGGTTTGTGGACGATGTGGGTTAGGAGAGGAGAGGAAAAGCCCATCTAGGAAGCTGTGTCTGCGTGGGTGTTGAATGGATCAGACACTGTCACAACCAGACGGGGTAACAATCTGTTAAATGTTCAAGGATTATCCAAAAGACGACGAACGCAAGTCTGTCAGTACAATTTCTTTTTATTAATTTCAACAAGCAGTAATATTCGCTTTGCTGTGATCAACAGATCTTCTCTATCTGTTTTTTAAATTTCCACAGAACGCACACATTTAACTAACATTTTAAGAAACATTTACAATCTAGCCATCTCCTATGTTATATTGTTGAGAACTGGTTGACATGATTTAAACACTACTATACAGTCATAGAGAAACATGAAGAGAAAGCAATAAGGAGAAATGTGGGGACGAGATATTTTTAAATAAATAAAGTAAACAATATTGTTTTCAATATAGCTTTCGACAGAGTATGGCATGGGGCACTCTGGGCGACAATAGAAAAGTACAATATAAAAGCATAATAAAAGTAATCCAGAACCTCTAAAAAGAAGCCACTATTGGGGTGTACCTTAACAGTAACTACAGTTGGAATAAGTTCGAATAAGACTTGGCTGTCTACTCTCACCAACTCTTTTCAATACCTTCCTTGAAAGGATAATAGAAGTTGCCCTCTAGCAATATGAAGTTGCAGTAAGCATTGGAGGAAGAATTGAAGGGCCTAGATAAAGATGATGGTCAAATCACAATTTAGTCATTTTGAGAAAAATGGCGAAAACATTTTTGTTATGTTCCTCGTGATATTTGGTTCTTGTGGGCGATGAACTTTTCCAGTCTTCATTGGCACTTTTCCCACTATGCTGTCTTAAGGAACTGTGGCAATTCTCCATAATTTACTTTTCTGTCAATGTAAGAAGGAGGTCAAGTCCATTGCTATTTTATGATATTTTATAAGGATCAAACCAATGCAGTGGTTTGACAGGTAACTTGTGTTCCTTTTGATAACACCATTTAGTGCAACAAGGTGGTCATGTCCAGCAGTTTTACACATGAAGTAGCTATGTATGGAAATAGCCACCACATTGCACATTGCCCGCCTGTACATATTTTCAATAGGACTATGTACACATATTTACGCTTAAATGCATCTTCGCATGAGAAGTCTTGTCAGAAGGTGTTGAGAGCATCTTAGTGACTAAATTTGTCACAAACTCAGTTTTCATAAAAAATGTGACTTAACCATCTTCTTGCACTAGTGCCTCCAATTGCTAACTTGCGGTTCTAAGATGACATAGATGGCCAAGCAGGGACAACAGAACTAACTAACTTGGTCATGCGCATATAAAAGACTTCCGCAGCATAAGGTATCCAAATAACTGCCGAAAAATAAAATAAAATTATGACCAATAGCCAACAGGGCTATGAAAGGGGCATCAGTATTGAAGATGAAAACTGACATGGTTTAGTAGTTTTAAATACCTTGGAGCTATTGTCTCAGAAGAGCGAACCAAACCCGAACTACTGGCCCGAATTGCACAGTCTACATCAGCACTGGCAAAACTCAAAACAATATGGAGGACAAAAGGCACAGCTCTCGACACCAAAATCAGACTGTGCTCCCTGTTCATTGCCACATTGTGTCTGCTTGCGAGTCTTGAACGCTTACTGCAGAGCTAGAGAGGAGGATCCTAGCAATGGAATTGAGATGCTACAGAAAGATCTTAGGGATCACATTTAAAGACCGCCACATAAACTAAGAGATTAGAGACAGGATTATTACAGCAACTGGAGACAACACTTCCTCTATTGTGTATAACAAAAATATTAAAATAGTTCTTTAGTCTATGGCATGTCCCAGCTCTCAGCCATGGATGCAAATCTCCAATAAAATATCATGAAAATTAAAATCGTGTCTTAAAGCCTTCAAAATCTTTCTTTTTAGTAATTACCTCCTTTATTTGTGAACGATATTTTAAAGGGCACACGTGAGGGCGATAATGAAGCTCCAAGTTGTTCTTGGACATGTCAATCACTTCATCAAGATGATCCAACGTTACCCCCAGTTAGCTTATATGTCCTCTCCCCCAGGCTATTCAAATGTTACCAGTCTTATGTTTCTCTATCTAATTTAATAAGATATGTATACATGTCGTCACAAGACATAGTTGAACTCCTTATTTCTGTCACAGTCACCTCGAGCACAACTTACACTATAATTGATCGGGCCGTCAATAGAATGCATATTTAAGACAAATCGTGTTAGCAATCGGTTAGTTGTGTTTCTGTTCACTAGTTGGTGTTTCTGTTTAGAGATGGAACTTTCTTACACACTAATGAATTTTAACAATCACCTTTTTAATTTGAATGCTCTTTCCCTTCCCTTTATGTTACAGTTAAACAACCTGCTGCTTCTAGTCTATTTGTATAAATACACATTCAGTACACAGGATCTTGGCCGATTCGGTGGGGTAAGGGGGGGGGGCGATTGCATGTACTGCCTTCCCCGCTCTAGCCCTCTGAGTGGGGGGGGGTCCTATGTTTATGGAGGAATCATAGTTTGTGAACAAAATTAGTTGAATATCTATATAATATAAACTACGTATTAATATGTGAACCCATTTGTGTATTATGTCGCACCACACTCTAATCTCAAATTTTATGATTAGTAAATATAAAAGGAAAAAGGTGGGAGGGGCGATACATGCCATCTCCCTTCCCTCCTCGGACAAAGCAATAATTTTTCTTTTTGTATTAGAGTTAAGAAATTACAAAATGAAACAAAACTCTGTCACTAAAATAGAATGTTTACATGCTAGAAAGTAAATTCTTATATCGAGTCACCCCACCCCTATTCTTAATGCCAAATGCAATCATTAGCAGAAATTATAAAAAGGAGCGAGGATTAATCGTTTTCATTTTACCGCCCCTCCCATTTCCAGACAGAGTTTATGTAATTTCACATGAATTTATCATACTTATTTTAAGAAAGACTTTGCTTTGGAAAAGTTAGAATTCAAACGAAAATTTTCAGTATAAGAGTCACGATTGAGATGAGTTCTAAACCCAAATAATGTTTCCATAGTCGCCTTTTTCCAACCTTTATTCAAACAGATATTTTTCTAGTTAAATTTGGGACTATTTATGCTTCAATTTTATTGAATATGATTTATCGAATATTTTTTTTTCGGCGGCAATCCTCAAAGCCTTAATCTAAATATGTGGGGTATCTGATCTTTTCAAGGAACAAATATTTATATTTGCAATGCATTAAGGACCTATAAATTCATATTAGAATATTTTTCAAGTACAACATTATTCAAAAGGTCCTTTTTTAATAGGATGAATAATGAGCTTTAGGTAAGGAGAATCCCCAAACCTCACTGATGTATAAAGAGCTGTAGATGTCAGGAGAATGCGTTTCTGCAGTGAAAAATGCAAGAAAACGCTTTTGGCGTCGGGACTTTGCCCCGAACCCCACTCAGAAGGCTTACAGCGCTCCCCCAGACCCCCAAGCTTGCAAGAGAAAGGCCTCAATATGCCTGTTTGTTTTTTTTTTATTTTTTTTCGCCGAAGGTTGAGAAATACTGCTTTCTTTATTCTCATTTATGAATAGTGTTTACTGGGCGATAGGGTTAGGGTTTGGAAAAAAATCGCCCCCCCCCACTCCAAAGTTCTGGATCCGCCCATGGGTGATTTTATATATATTTTAATAACACTTATGAAAAAGTTTTTTTCTCAAATAATGATTTTAAAAATATTTGTATTACTAAATGTACAAAAAGTGTTGTCTGTTATACTAGATACTAACATCTCAAATATACTGTTAAATTTGTTTTAAAAGAAAAAGAATGCCTTTAGTATGTATATAAGTTAAATAAAATTTTAAATCACATTTAATAAGCAGTGTTTCATATTACAAACATAGAATATATAGTATCAATTGTAATATACTCTCGGACATTAGACCAAATGGAACAGTATCTTCCTTGACGCTATCAATAAGATCAGTGGTTCCCAAACTTTTTTGGCCTCATACACCCTTTGCAACGTTTTATGGTTCTCGGTCGGAGGATTCAGCCCCCGTCGCCTCAGCGAGAGAGATATATAGACTAAGAACGGGAAGCGAGTAAGGCCCCGGCAGGATACCACGGGTGAGCTTTTTTTTTTAATCTCACTTGGGGTGGGGATGGAACAAATAGTCAGCAACTCAGTCAAAAAGTCCGTCACGCCGTTCCACAGAAGAGCCGACATCAGTGTCGCGTTAGCTGGAGTGGAGTTTCTTGCAAGGAACAGTGGCGGTTACAGTATAGGATTATGAGGCAAACTCCCAATGGTTAGCGCTGCCCTCGGCCACTTGTAGCGAATGGGAACCTGGAACGAGGCGCGGTGCACTCACTCGGTCCATGCCTGTTACTGCTGCGAGCCTTCATACATTCACTTGGGCTGAACTCCCGGTCCATGCCTGTTACTGCTGTGAGCCTTCATACATTCACTTTGGCTGAACTCCCGGTCCATGGCCGTTACTGCTGCGAGCCTTCATACATTCACTTGGGCTGAACTCCCGGTCCATGCCTGTTACTGCTGCGAGCCTTCATACATTCACTTGGGCTGAACTCCCGGTCCATGCCTGTTGCTGCTGCGAGCCTTCATACATTCACTTGGGCTGAACTCCCTGTCCATGGCTGCCTTTGCAACGATCAACAGGGTAATGGCGCATTCGTAGCCGATTCCCAGCTGGACTTTGTCAAAAGTTCTCGATGGTCCGCCTTCTTAGCTAATTATGCATTTTAGCAAATTCATCAAATTTTCAATGCATTTTTTTCACTTATTTTTGAGTTGTATATATTTATAAATGAAATTCAAATTAAATCAAAGAAATATATAATTAATATGTATTTTATGAAAGCACCAAACGAAATCAACACCTATTTGTGAGCTGATTTGATAATAAAATGTCACTATCGAGTTTAAATTTAGTTAGGTTCAATATTAATATGAATATGATAGATGAATATACCAAATAAAGACTTACTTACTCAACATTTATTTGCCTCAACTGTCATTTACACTTCAGTGTTGGCCAGTGCCCTAACGCTCCCCCAGACCCCTAGCTGTCGAAGAGGAGGTACACCAACGTAAAATATAATTTTTTGTCGAGGGTTGAGAAAGACTGATTTTAAAAACTCTCAAACAGTGTTAAGACGAGTATTGTCTAATTTAATCCTTTCGACAATTCTTTTACTTCAATGAGATAAAAGTTTTCGACAAAAGCAGTTCGTCTTGGATTTCTTCATTATTTTGCATAATTTTGCAGATGTCATACATTTTTTTAAACAAGGTTACGAAGATAGATTGTATGGAAATAAACTGAAAATCGGCCCCCGAAGTGTTCCTCCCAGGCAGGTAAAAAGGCAAGTTTTAATATTTTTAGAAAGAACATCAGAATGAAATTCTGTCAAAGACAAATGACAGAGAAGAATGGAGAAAGAAGGTTAACAAATCTTGTGTGGTGCCCCAGCGGTCCAGCAGACCAAAGGATAGGTGAAAGTGAATGTGAAGTCAGATGTGAACCTCGCCTAACTGATGTCTTATAATGAATATCTAATTGATCTAATTGTTTTGTAAAGGGTCAATCTGTTATTCAAGAAAATAACATTTCCGTAAAAAGAAAAATATAAAAAAATCCTTTAGTTAAGTGATCTATAGCTAAATTAGGTATCTGCAGTCGCGGGCACGTTGCCCTGCCTCATCGTGGCGCCCGCGTGGAAACGGCCACTAGAGGAAGTGGCTAGGCTAAATGGGTAACAACACAGGACTCCCGTGGGGATGCCCACGGGTAGACGAGAGTCCACTCATTGCACGGGCGGGGTTGTAATAAAGTCCCCACAAACATGTCACCAATCCATGCGCTGTTCCTCAAAGGGACCGTTACATAAATGGCGGGTCCCGCACAGTTAGCTTGGTACATTGAAGGAAAATGGCAGAAGTCCCCGGTGCATTCTCGGCCTTCGGCCGTGTATCTAGCCCACGTGTCGGGGGTCAAACGCATCGGTCAACAGCAATGCCTTACATAGGCATTGTCTAGGGTCTCTCCCAAACAGAACTGTGTGTTCACACAGGTTTGTTTTTTTTTTACTGTTTGGCGTCCAAACAGGGTTTTTTTAAAACTTAGAGCTCGAAGAGCCTTCGGCTCAGCTCTTAGACATCAATAAGGTATCTGCAGTTCACGCAATAATAAAAAAAAACAACTACTTATTAATTGTTGTTTTGAATTATGTCCAACTTATATGTATACAAAATAGATTTTTTCTCTTAAAAAAAAAGGAAGCATTTATTTTTTGTGTCAATGTAGTAGTTAGTATGACAGAACTTAGCCTACTTAACTTAGCAGTAAATTTGTAAAAAAAAAATGTGCATAAGGACATAAAGATTCAGTCTTTGATTTTATTTTTACATTAAGATTTTATTATTTTATTTTACTACAGCTAATTAGCTACTGTTTTTTTTTTTATTGATCTATGTGTTGTCATCGAGCATAAGTTTAAAATTTGATGACAATCGGATGAGTAGATGTGGTCCAAAATTCGATTGCAAAAATCTTAACATACATGAATAAATGCACTTGAGTTAATACTAAGCGTCAAAAGACAAAGTGTTCTAAAAGACAAATGATTTGATTCAAAGGAGCCGTTACAAGATATGCCAGTTGGAGAAGTTGTTTATCATTCTGTCATGTCAGAAATGTTCAATACTTTGGTTTATGTTTTTTAATTTTTAAAAATTGAAAAGGAGGTTTTTGAATTAAGAGCTTAAAATTTTACTGAAGTTTGCCAATGTTTTACATAGCGTAGCATTTAATACTCTTGAACATTTCTATTCTTCGGATTTAGGAAGCTAAAAATAAACAAGATTTCTTTTTTGGATAAAAAAGGTGTTTGGACTTTCCAGACATTGTCATTGATGTCTTTTTAAATATGACAACGAAATATCAGGAACATTAAAAAAAAAAAAAGAAACAAAAGGGGTGGGGGTGCGCAGACGCAATTCTAATTATAGAATATCCATGAAAAGGGAGTTCACTGAAATGTCATTGTTTGTATTTCCGTCACTTGCTCTCATTAATTTTAATTAAGTTAAAAAACTAAACGACCAGCTAGAGAATCATTCGTCTTACGTAACAAACATTTTACAATAGCATAATCTTCATTGTCATTTTATCATTGTTAGCTGTTATGTAAATATTTCATACACTAATCAAACCAGTGAATGATAGGCTATACGATTGGGAAAAAAAAATCCACCAGAACCTCATAACTGCGATAATGCATAAGTGAACAAACCAAACAATGTTATGAAATGGTGCACTATGGACCTAGGCCTGTATGCCCAGTTGGTGCAGTTGTTCACAGTATGGAACCTAGCATACCTGCACGTACTGTAACTCTTCTGTATTAGGGTAGTCCGAGATACGTTTGCAAATACAGCTAATGATCTCACTCTTCTCTCTGTCTCTCCCCCCCCCCCCATCTATCTTTCTCTGACTTGTAGCCCTATTGTTTCTCTTCCTCTCTCTGTCTATCCCACTTACTCTCTCTGTCTATCCCACTTACTCTCTAATCTTGACTCTAATCTTTCTTCCTTTATCCTTGTAGTAAAAATATTTCACATATTTTTTAGAGACACATTTTTCCTCTCTCTCTCTCCCTTCTCCTCTCTGTCTCTCCCTTCTCCTCTCTGTCTCTCTCAACCTCTTTTACCTTTCTTTTTATCCAATGGAATCCTGTCTTTTTTTTGTGCTGCTCTTCCTTCTCTCATTTCCCCTCATGTTTTATGTCATACATTAGAACTCTCTAGAATTCCAGATGTAGATCTAAAAATCTTGAGGTTGTCTGCCAGTCCTCAAACCAATATATTCCCATGGCATCGTGTTCACGTTGGTCAGACTTTGCTCGCCCATGACCGTGGCTATAAGTACGCGTGCGTGTTAGTTCTGCTATCATTAGACTACAAGAGCGAGGTGCGTCTCACGGCTAGATAATTTAGACTTTGTGTCCGTTGATTGAAATCGATTAGAGTTAATAATGCGGTGTTCTCATTTTCTCAAAACTAAATCTTAAAAGCGTGATCTTATTTATTTTTTAAAATTAAAATTATACTTTTGGTCTAGATCTCGATGGGACAAGATCATTAGATTTAGAAATAATTGATGAAAATTTATTTGATCAGATTTTTGACATGTGGTAAACAAAAATTCAGAGCATGTGTTTTTTTTAATATAACGCAAGTCACGATGGCGAGCTTTCAGTTACATTAGTAATGTATTTACATGAGCACTTTTAGATCTGCTTCATTTACATTAAAACTTGATCTTTTGATTTAATCTACAAATTCAAACTTATACAAAGTATCTTCTTCTTTGCGCGTCTATATGATTTTATAGAAAGATGCTCATATGTAAACCTGCTGCCCAAAGAATATATATTACATTCTCGAAATTGTATTTGGTTCTATAAAAACGAAAAACAAAGTTAATAGATTAAGATTTTAAAAGTTTTTGTTATTTTTAAAATCATGTTTGTAAGCAAAATTGGTAAATTACTTTACATTCCACTCTGGTATTACCTTTAGTTATTTTTATTTTTTCAAATTTACAGGTAGGACTATTGTTTTATTTTGGCTTAAACACAAAAGAAAATCCGGCCACAAAGTCAACGAGGTTTTCTCAAATTTAATTTGGAAACAAAAGTCTGAATTCTTCTAGAACTAGTTTTTAATAGTTTTGTAAAGGTAAGTGGCATGAATGAATATGTGTCAGTCAATATACTGTATATGTGTAGGCTATAGGTCGATATTTATATGTGTATAGGAGCAGGCATGAGCGTAGCCAGGGGGGGGGGTTGGAGTTCAACCCCCCCCCCCCCCGAAATGAAATCCCCCCCCACTTGCGGGGGGGGGGGGTAATCGGAATTAAGTGACTGATTTTTTCCTTTGATTTTGTTTATTTTAGGTGAGATTTTAATACTAAACCATCACTTGCCCGAGCACAGCCAATGGTTTTTGAGTTTAAAACCCCCTACCAGGGGGTTTTGAGTTTAAAACCCCTTATCTGGGGGTTTTGAGTTTAAAACCCCATACCAGGGTTTTTTGCAGTTAAATCCCCCTCTTCTATAAAACAAGACAAAAAAAATGCAAACGACAATCCCCAAATTCCAAGAGCACAGTTAAGGAAGATTTTGATTTTAAAACCCCCTCCAAAAATTACGATAAACCCCCTCTTCGATATGAAAAGGCAAATTACGCACTGAAAATATTATGAGCGTAGCTAAATGGGTTTTGACTCAGTTTTGAGTTTAAACCCCCTTTCAGCTGGGTTAGAAGATAAAAAATACCTCTTCAAAATTACAAAAAAATAAATAAAAAATTATACACTCAAAATTTTATGAGTGTAGTCAAAGGGGTTTTGAGTTTAAACTCCTCTCCAGCGGAGTTTGAAGCTAAAAAATACATTTTCAATATAAAAAAAGCCAATTACACACTCTAAAATCTATGAGCGTAGCCAAAGGGGTTTTGAGTTTAAACCCCCCGCCAGCGGGTTTGAAGCTAAAACATATACCTTCATTAAAAAAAAAAAAAGCAAACTACGCACTCAAAATGCTATGAGCGTTCCCAAAAGGGGTTTTGAGTTTAAACCCCCTTCAAAGAGATTTGATGCTAAAAAATACCTCTTCAATATAAAAAAAAAGCAAATTACACACTAAAATTATTTGAGCGTAGCCAAGCCAATTGGGGGTTTTGAGTTTAAACCCTTCTCCAATAGATGGCTGTTTTTTTAAAGTTTAAAACCCCTCCAGATGGTTTTGAGTTTAAAATCCCTTTACAGAACGTTTTGAGGTGGAAAACCTCTATCCTCAATATTATTCTAAAGCAAACTACAGTTACCAAAATCTATGACCGTAGCTAAATGCAATAAATAGAATAACTCCAAAGATTTTTAGTATAAAACCCCCAACAGATGATTTTGACGATAAAACATCTCTTTTCGATATAAAATCTAAAGCAAACTACAGTCCCCTAATTCCAAGAGCGTATTCAAGAGAGGTTAGACATTTCTACTAGTGGCGGGCTCCATTAATAAACTGCAGTGAATAGTCATCTGAAATTGAAATTGAAAAACACTAAATGTGGCTCAACAAAGATGGCTAAGAAAGATTTTAGGAGTCAGTTATAGAGATCGGATCTAAATCAAGGAAATCCTATGACGAACTGGAAGTCGACCCCTTGGTAAGATTGTGACAGAGCGTCGCATGAGGTTTGCTGGACATGTTCTCCGACAAAATGAATTACGCATAAGAAGAGTTGCGATGACATCCTAGTACAACTTGGCTCCACACATTCATGGAGGACCTAAGAGCAGGTGAGAAGAGGCTTCAAACATTACCAGTGACAGATTTTTGTGGAGAAAGCTTGACGGCATATGCGCCGAACGTCGCGGAAGGGTCTAAGTCAGTAAGAATAGTGTAAATGACCGTTTGAATGTCAATGAACGTTGAATATTAGAGACTGATTGAATGGTGTAATACTGGGTTCTTACTTCCCGAAGTGCTCTAGACACGTGATAAGACAAACACTATACGACTGACTCAAGTCCGTTCAGCAGACAACATGAAGTTTATTTACAACATAATAATAATATACTGCACTCCTTGTTAGTGCTACAAGTCAAGAAATAATAATCCTATCCGCATAACAGCGGTATCAAAAGTATCCAATACGTTAACAACAAATCACGTCCGCATCTCAGCGGGTAACAATAAGAACAATTACTACTAGTGACACTGGAGCTTCAACTATAGATATCCATTGAAATACGAATAATACCTTAATATCCAATAAGCACATTATGAAATCAACTCTCAAATATTATTAATCAACAATGACTAGTCCTTCGACTCTCATGCTATATGCATACATATCCACCAGTCCAGGAGGAAACGTCCAACCTTACTGTACCGGGAGCAAGACCTTACTGACTTGACTTGACTCGACTGACCTCTAAGTCAACTTTATTCATCCTACTTCCCGTTTTCTACATCAGGAATTTCACGTGTCTTTTAAACTATTAACATGACGTGAACTTTAGATCATGCAATGTCAACTAAGACTCTGACAAATAGCACATTAAGTTTTGCAATACAACTTTCTAATAGCAGGAAAATGCACTGTAGATACCTCAGAATATGCATTTTGTTGGCTTTTAATAATAATAATAATAATAATAATAATAATAATAATAATCTTTATTATCCGTAAGGAAATATGTTTTACAATTTGTGCATTACACCAAACAAAATACCAGAAATAGTGTTTGGCGGCGGGGCTTCGCCCCGAGATGGGGGAGCTCCTAACGCTCCCCCAGGCTAGCAATGGCGGAGAGTCAAAAATTTTTCCACTAACTCCAGGAAGAACCTATTCTAGGGCACAATAAACGTCTTCCGAAAGAATGAAAGGTCAGAATGTAATAAAGCTTATGTACACACACACACACATACATACATATAAATATTTGTTTCGCTGGGTTACTCCCCCCCCCACCCCCACCCCCGAAAAAAAATCCTGGCTACGCCCATGGGAGCAGGGCTGCCTGAATTGATGAAAGTGCAAGACTGTGCAGGGGGTTCACGGTGACCGTCCATCTTTAAAAAAATATTTTTTAACAAAAATGTGCATATTAATTATTAATAATAATATTATTAGTATAAGAAAATAAGCGATATGAAATTATATTGTAAAATCTATTTCTTCCTTCACAAATATAACACGCTTTTAGATTTATTAATATTAATAAGTGCTTTTACAATAAAGCTTGGATAGGGTTTCCAGGGAATCCAATCACTGAAATCCGGCACTGTGTCGGGAAGAAAAAGACTGCTAGAGCACTGTTTATTTGTTACCATTCTATATATTGTTTATTTTGGCAGGAAACTACCCTCCTTTTTCTTTTTCGCATTTCCATTAAAAGCGGTCCGCATTTTAACGCTCCCATGACATACTTTTTAGCCCCGTTAATTTTTAGCGGCATGATATTTTCGATCTTGCTGGTTCTATGGCTACTTTTTTGTTTTTCAAAAGTGAACCGTTTCATTTTTACAATCAGATATGCAAGCATTTTTTTTCATCTAAGTATCTCTCTCTATATATAATTCTCTTCATGGCTCAACAGTTTAGATATAAGGAAGTAAAGGAAAGATCACTCTTTTATTTATATAAGTCGGAATAGAGTTACCCCACGTTACTTTAGCGGCGAAAAAAAAAGAGGGGGAGGAGAACAAGTAGTATTCAACTTTCACTAAATAGCAGGGCCGGACTTAACCATTGTGACCAAGAAGTCAAGGAAAGATCTCTCTTTTTTTTCTGCAAGTCGGATTAGAGTTACCCCTCGGAAGAACAAGTAAGCTACTCTGTATTCACCCGTCGTGCGCATCTTGTTTGGTATTTTCTTTTGAGCACCATAAGGTTTCGTAAGTTTCTGTTCCTAAGGATGCGCTATATTGGTGTCATTGTTCTCTGGTTTTGCCTTGAGATGGAGTTCTCTGTGTGGTGTTCTTCCCCAGTATTGGGGACGCAGGATTGGGACTCTGCTGGAGTCGAGTCTGAGTTGTAGGCTTGGTATTTGACTATTGCCCGGTGGCGTTGGGGTGGGCGTTGTGAGCCCTGATCGACTATGGCACTGAAATTAAGGTGTGCTATAGTTCCTTTGAATATAATTTGTAATTGCCTTATAAATGCTATTGATATTTATTCGTAATGTATGCCTCATAATATCATATATATCATTAACCCGTTAAACCTTTGTTGTTATATGCAATATTGTTATTCACTAGTATACGTTAATATTTGGTTTATTCGTTCCTGGATATTCATTGCATAAATTGATTGCTAGACTGTTAGGGGTGCCCATGCAGACGAGCCAAGGCTAAATTACAACCCCGGTAGAAAAGTAATAAACAATGTTCAGGTGGGGAGCCCAGCGAAGTACATCATATCCTAGATGAGCCCGGGAACAAAACCCTCCTGACAGAAATGCACTAAATAGCAGGGCCGACCTAACCATTATGGGGTCCTATGCGAAACGGATTTCGCGGGGCCAAGTTTGGGTAGGAATACGGAAAATAAGTGAAAATTAAGAGTTTGTATTAGAAAATAAATTCGTGTTTGCATTTTATTCATTCTTTACTACCTACAGAATTACTTTACGAGACTTGCGTGTATCAAAGTCATACAGTATATCATAAAAATTCTGTTTCCTATATAGATTACGCTCAATAGCAAGAATTACCAAATGTTTCAATCTATCTTCGAGAATTGTTGACTCAAGTAATTCTTCATTATTTTTAGGGGTGAGAAGCTTCTTTCATCAGATTCAACAATTACGTGTATTGCATAATGCGTTTTTTTTATCTCGCGTAGGATTGGCGTTTTCCATTTTGAATGACACCCCAAAATGACAATTTAGTCTATATATTTCAGGAGGTTTGTATGAGTTTCAAAAGATTTTTAAAATTTCCGGAGCTTTCCAGGACTTTTTCGTATATTTTGCAATTTCAGGAGATTTACAGGAGCTCCTGGTAAATTAGGAGGCCGCGGGAAATCTGTTATAAGTTATAAAATGGTTTAATTTAATCATTAACACCTAGAAAAAGCGCGGTTTTATGAAATTTCGGGGCCCACTTCGGTCGCATAGGTTGCAGTGGCCTAAGGCCGGCCCTGCAAAATAGCAGCGTATGCTACGCCGTGGGTCGACTAGTATGTTATACATTACATATTTTTATTGAAAATATTTAAGGTAGGCAGGGGCAGACTGGGTGTTAATATCGGTCCGAGCATTTGTAAACAATCCGGCCCAAAATTATATGCCACATGATGGGCATCCAATTATACTATCCTCAAGAGCATTGTGTAGAGCTCAGTATTGTATCGAAAGTAATTAGCTTAATGAATGATTTATTAGATGATTTTGAAACTATTACTAACTGGAATGGGGAATCACTTAATGTGAACAAATTCCTGCTACCATATACATTAACCTATACATGTCCATGAAGATCCTACATCAAAAAACATAATGTTTATGATTCAGTTTCACTCCTTGCCATTTTCTCAGGCATGTGGACTTCTAGTTACAAATACAACTCTTCGTCCTCCATTTGTTAATTGTCCATCTCACAATTTCAAGGTTCGCGGTGGCTGAGTGGTTAAGCACTTTGTGTCCGAATCTGGGGTGTTGGGTCCGAATCTCGATGAAGACTGGGATTTTAAATTTCGGGACTTTTAGGGCGCCCCTGATTCCACCCAACTCTAATGGGTACTTTAGTTGGGGAAAGTAAAGGTGGTTGGTCGTTGCGCTGGTCACATGACACCCTGCTTGTTAACATAGGATCTTAACATCAACTGCCCTGTGTAACTCAAGGTCTGAAAGAGGAACTTTAGGCACTAGGTAATATATTGCTTTCTCTATAACTTGTAAACCTAGTTTGACTGCATCTTAGCGCTGACTACAAACAGAACAGAACATATTCACCTGTTTGAAGGTAATTTAATATCATTACCTTCAGTAAAACGAAAGCTGCCAAGATTGTTTCATCTTTTAGCAAAGTTAGCAAAGTGTCTTAGTATTTAGATCTAAGTCTACATCTTTGTCGTCTTGGTATTAATGTTTCTTTTTGTGAATCTCTGGTGCTTGTGAGAAAGCATGAATTATTTTTTTTTTTTTTGCACAGGATTCCAGCAATAGTTGCATTTTATCTTACTTATTTTCTGCTCCTTTCTTTTAGATTTTTTTGCATTTTGATTCAATCAACGAATTTCTCATTGTTCAAAATAATAATTGTGATTTATGAAGGACTTCGTAGCGGGGCCAACTCGAGATCCTGCGTCAACTTCACCTAACCAATAAGAATTCGTATGTGGCCGGACATGTTATCTATAGGACTTGCGACCTTGTTGTTAGTCCCTTTATTGATTCATCCGAATATACTCACGCTAACGTCAATCTCTATAAGAAATAAAGGCCTCAAGTTTCTTGTTTATCGTTTAGTAATTGAAGTCTACTAGAAGAACTATATATGGATGTAGGGTTTTTACGACAAAGCTTTAGAGTGTATAAAATGTTGTTTTATTTTTTTTTTTAATAATGACGCTTAAAGAGTTGCTTTTAAAGAGAATATTATACATTCTTTAAACAATTTACTGGCATTCTTCTCGGTGGCCCTGCCGGCCACATTGGGTACCGGCCCACCGGGCGTTTGCCCGAATGCCCATATTGCCAGTCCGCCCCTGAAGGTAGGTCAGTTTGTAGAGTAAGTTACTTCTAAAGGGCTGTAAGAGTTCAAACCCAGACCTGAGCAGAAGTTGAAAAAAAAAACTTATGTAGATGCAGCACGGAAACCTTCTCCCAGATACCCCCCTCCCTCCCCCCCCCACCTCCCAGTTGTGCAAAACAAAATACATAAAAATAAACAAATTGTATGAATGCTGCGCTGATCCAAACGGCCAAATTAATACTAGAAGAGCTTAGTCTAGTAGAAGCGGAGATATTCAGAAGGGCTTAGTCAAGTAGAAGCGGAGATATTCAGAAGGGCTTAGTCTGGTAGAAGCAAAGATATTCAGAAGGGCTTAGTCTAGTAGTAGTGGAGATATTCAGAAGGGCTTAGTCTAGTAGAAGCGGAGATATTCAGAAGGGCTTAGTCTAGTAGAAGTGGAGATATTCAGAAGGGCTTAGTCTAGTAGACGCAGAGATATTCAGAAGGGCTTTCTAGTAGAAGCGGAGATATTCAGAAGGGCTTTCTAGTAGAAGTGGAGATATTCAGAAGGGCTTAGTCTAGTAGAAGTGGAGATATTCAGAAGGGCTTAGTCTAGTAGAAGCGGAGATATTCAGAAGGGCTTAGTCTAGTAGAAGTGGAGATATTCAGAAGGGCTTTCTAGTAGAAGTGGAGATATTCAGAAGGGCTTAGTCTAGTAGAAGCGGAGATATTCAGAAGGGCTTAGTCTAGTAGAAGTGGAGATATTCAGAAGGCCTTAGTCTAGTAGAAGTGGAGATATTCAGAAGGGCTTTCTACTAGAAGCGGAGATATTCAGAAGGGCTTTCTAGTAGAAGTGGAGATATTCAGAAGGGCTTTCTAGTAGAAGTGGAGATATTCAGAAGGGCTTAGTCTAGTAGAAGTGGAGATATACAGAAGGGCTTAATCTAGTAGAAGCGGAGATATTCAGAAGGGCTTAGTCTAGTAGAAGTGGAGATATTCAGAAGGGCTTTCTAGTAGAAGCGGAGATATTCAGAAGGGCCTTCTAGTAGAAGCGGAGATATTCAGAAGGGCTTTCTAGTAGAAGCGGAGTTATTCAGAAGGGCTTTCTAGTAGAAGTGGAGATATTCAGAAGGGCTTTCTAGTAGAAGTGGAGATATTCAGAAGGGCTTAGTCTAGTAGAAGTGGAGATATTCAGAAGGGCTTTCTAGTAGAAGTTTAGATATTCAGAAGGGCTTTCTAGTAGAAGTGGAGATATTCAGAAGGGCTTTCTAGTAGAAGCGGAGATATTCAGAAGGGCTTTCTAGTAGAAGTGGAGATATTCAGAAGGGATTTCTAGTAGAAGTGGAGATATTCAGAAGGGCTTTCTAGTAGAAGCGGAGATATTCAGAAGAGCTTAGTCTAGTAGAAGTGGAGATATACAGAAGAGCTTAGTCTAGTAGAAGTGGAGATATACAGAAGAGCTTAGTCTAGTAGAAGTGGAGATATACAGAAGAGCTTAGTCTAGTAGAAGTGGAGATATTCAGAAGGGCTTTCTAGTACAAGCGGAGATATTCAGAAGGGCTTAGTCTAGTAGAAGCGGAGATATTCAGAAGGGCTTAGTCTAGAAGAAGTGGAGATATTCAGAAGGGCTTAGTCTAGTAGAAGTGGAGATATTCAAAGAGCTTAGTCTAGTAGAAGTGGAGATATACAGAAGAGCTTAGTCTAGTAGAAGTGGAGATATACAGAAGAGCTTAGTCTAGTAGAAGTGGAGATATACAGAAGAGCTTAGTCTAGTAGAAGTGGAGATATACAGAAGAGCTTAGTCTAGTAGAAGTGGAGATATTAATTTGTTGAAGATCCACTATAAACTACACAGTGGTTCATGCAGAGGCGTTTCTAACTTTTACATTATGTGCTACACTTAGACGCGGGGCCTCTGAGAAGAAGATCCCATGCGAGCCGCCTTACTCCGGGATGGGCCAGTATTAGGCCCTATCACTGTTAATATAATATATAGTGAGTAGACATATGTATTAAACAAAGTAGCCCCTTCCCCCCCCCCCCCCGCAGCCAATCACTCTAATTGTAAGGAGACAAAAATAATTGTTCGCCTGTGAAATGTTTACTCGCCATAGGAAGAAGAGAGATATTCGAATTTCTTTACCAACTAGCCTGTTACCAGTTTGTAGTTAATGTATTTATCTAAGGATCCAATAGTTTGTAGTTAATGTATTCATCTAAGGATCCAATAGTTTGTAGTTAATGTATTTATCTAAGGATCCTATAGTTTGTAGTTAATGTATTCATCTAAGGATCCAATAGTTTGTAGTTAATGTATTCATCTAAGGATCCTATAGTTTGTAGTTAATGTATTCATCTAAGGATCCTATAGTTTGTAGTTAATGTATTCATCTAAGGATCCTATAGTTTGTAGTTAATGTATTCATCTAAGGATCCTATAGTTTGTAGTTAATGTATTCATCTAAGGATCCTATAGTTTGTAGTTAATGTATTCATCTAAGGATCCTATAGTTTGTAGTTAATGTATTTATCTAAGGATCCAATAGTTTGTAGTTAATGTATTCATCTAAGGATCCTATAGTTTGTAGTTAATGTATTTATCTAAGGATCCTATAGTTTGTAGTTAATGTATTTATCTAAGGATCCTATAGTTTGTAGTTAATGTATTTATCTAAGGATCCTATAGTTTGTAGTTAATGTATTCATCTAAGGATCCTATAGTTTGTAGTTAACGTTTCTAATGATCCTCCCCGATAGTAAAAAAAAATCGTACTAAATTAAACTCCACTAGATCTCTTTACCCCAATAACTTGTGCGGTATCTCTGCTGTACGTGATTTCGATCAGTCGAATAATCTAATATGAAATTAGTCACATGATATAGTCAGTCGAGCTTAAACACAATCTACGAGGAACTGAAATTGCTTCTCATTTATTCATGGACTTTTAAAACTTGCCTTTATGGCAGCTCGTAGATAGAAATAAAAACGGCAGAATGCCTGTTTCAAGTGTGAGTGCGTGAGTGTGAGTATGCGTGTGTATATGTGTGGACATCAACATTTACATCGGGGAAATGGGGGGCGGTCTTTTCTTCCTAGGATGAATTCCCTTTTTAAAGAGCTTAGCCCAGGTGCAACTTTCCGCCCATTAACACTTTTTTTTTTAATACAAAAAATACATATTGAAACATTTGACATTTGATCTCTATGGAGCAGCCACGTTAGCACATTGCACAACACGCGCACATAGCACAACACGCGCACATTGCACAACACGCGCACATTGCACAACACGCGCACATTAAGAAGAACGATCCAGAATGAGCCAGAAAGAAGATTATTATCATTTACAGAATTGGTCAGCGAGAAATTAATAATCATAGTTAGAGGGGGGGGGGAGAGACTTTTTGAGAAGCTTTGTTGAATTATACTGTCCTCCTGTAAGAGATGCAATCAATCGTTATCGCCTAGAGATATTGAATAACCCAAACTGTCCTGTTCATCCTAAAGTTAAACAAAAACACACCAGCTTTAATTTTATAAAGAAATTAAAATAATGCTTTCATAAGATCAGATAAGTGTCCTTTGCACAGTTGAACAGGTTTTGAAGAAGATGGACTGCAATATTGAAATTAGATTTAGGACTGATTTGGAAACTACTGCGAGGTTCATCTCAGATATGGGATTACTGATCTGAACCCTCTAACATGTAAAATGAGAACGAAGAAGAAGACTTAGACCAGGGGCGGACTGGGTATCAAAACAGGCCCGGGCATTACCATATAAACCGGCCCACAAATGTCATGTCATATATTTTCGGTGTGTGTGTGTGGGGGGGGTGAATTTTAAACCTCTCCCCAATTTATATATATATATTAGTGCGTTTCTATATGTAATTAATCTTCGTTACATTCTTATCTTTCATTCTTTCAAACGTCTTTTCTACCCTAGAATACTCCCTATAATTAGTGAAAGGCAGTATACACCTCCAAGGGACAGCTAGGGAGTCTGGGGGAGCGCTGCAAGCTCCCCCAGTGATCCAAGCATTATTTACGTTATTTTAAGTTTTAAAAAATGCATATTTTGAGGTATCTACAGTGCAGTTAGCCTGCTACTCTTTCGCTAAAAAAATTCAAAAACCAAATCTGCTATTCAATGGAGTCCAGCGACTGGTAGAAAATGGTAAAATGCTTAAGTTTTTGTATTGGAGGGGGGAGGGAAACCACAAAACCCCTTTTGGCTACGCTCATGAAATCTGGAAACTGTAGTTTGCTTACGTTGGCTGCACTGGGGCAGTAAGTAAAGTTTTCCTTTTAGACAA